>NC_142122.1:11950000-12250000 GCF_056152115.1 Neolamprologus brichardi | reverse complement strand
AGTATTAGTATAATAATGTGTAACAATAAGTGCATAAATGTGTGAGTACATAAAAGTGTAATTATTTACAAATGTACTGATTATTTTCTAGATCAAATGGCACATTACTTGTTGTGTAGAGTCAGACTCTTACAAAAAAATATGTCCCACCTGACCCTCCTCAGGATCAGCTGATTTTGTGTGCCTGTGTTTGTTCAATAACCTCAATTGAAGCCATGCAAAATCTTACTTTCATACTCTCGATATTTTCTGAGTTAAATCCCCTGAAGTGCGTACAGATTGGTTGCAATAAGTTATAATTTTAAGGCACTTTTAAGCCCCCATAACGTCTGAAGTACATGAAAGCTGAAATGCTGAAAAGAATGTACAGCCATTGTCCACATGAGCAACATTATTGCGTAAACAGCAGCAATGTTAAAGGTATCACTGGTCAGTATGTGACCACTGCCTATTATGATGCACAGTTTTAGAAAAGAAGAGAATGAAGATATTCATCTAGACATTTCTTTGCCAGTCATTGTCCTGGCCCTGTAGAAATGACAAGTATCCGATACTAAGATCTTCAGTCATTGCTGTTGTTCACGGTCTGATAATAGAAGCAGGTCGACAGATAAGGGCTTGGCATTATGAAAAAGAGAAATTCTTAGACAAGCACTGAAGGCTCCAAAGCTTCTGAGTACTTCGGAGGTTCTCAGGGCTCAAATGCTCCTATGTACTTTGATATTGTACATGTACACGATTGTCTGAAAATATTCATAGTATGAATGTAAAATTATGCACCAATTCATTAAATATGCTTAAGTTACTGTAAAAAAAAAATCAGGTGGGAGCAGATTTTATTTAAAAACAAAGATACTGGAGAAACTCAAACCAGAGTGTGTCTGGCATTTTTGTTTAAACAAAATCTAAATTCAGTTAGTTTCAAATCATTTTAGTCAACTATATTTTTAATGGTATATTAAATTTAGACAGATGTGTCTACTTTCACTAATAGTTAGCAATAGCTATTAGTGAATGTGAAACAAGTACAAATTAAGAAAGCTGTCACACAGCCTCATATATGTTTATATGCCAAGTTCTGTTCAAAAAAAAGAACATGTGCATGATTGTTGGCTAGTTTCAACATGTGACTGCTCTTTGCTGTTCCTCTTTCTGAGGGGGGTGGGCTGTGTCATATGTCTTTCCTCTCTGAACGTGACCATGGAACAACTTGCATGCTGTGCTTCTGTTTTACTTCTCCAGACCCACCTAGCAATTCCTTCAATTACCGTTACACATTCTCATACGTTTGGAGCTTTTCCATTTTTTTTCAAATTCAAAAAAATGTAGCTCAATCAGTGAATTGACTAATTGTTTCATGTCTACAGGTTGAGCTGCAGGTTCACCCATTTCCAATCTAGCCAGTTTCATCACTTCATTTTTGCACACCTGAAACTGGTCGCATTCGTGCAGAGTTGTGATTTCTGGGATCTCCATGTAACCGGCTGCATCGGGCCTCTCTCTTCAATCCCATAATCCGGCTGGAAACCTCTTGCTCTTGTGCCACTTATTTAGAGAGTAATGAGGTTTAGAGAACCAGATAAACCATGGATTACAGCTTTGGACTGTTGGTTTAAGTGTAGTCTATACATAACCGGACTTCTAATGCAGCCTCTAAATACCTCTCACATATGGTCAGCATGGACACACTTCTGTAAACACATTTCCTCAATCAACACACTTTGTGGCCCAGACAGATGTTTCATATCCGTACCTTTAAGACAGCCGTGACTGTCTGTAGACAATTCACAGTTGTGTGCTGTTAATCAAACACCCGGCTGCTTTCTTTATCTCATTTTATGATGTGCACACAGACATGTGTACATCGTAGGACGCATGTCTGTGTGTACGTGGTACGGCTGAGTCTGAGCTTTCTTTTAGCTATCCTCTCAAAGGGTTAATCTGCAAGGTCAAACTGCTGCTTTCAAACAAACCTTTATTAAAACACACATGCTCTGCAGCAGGGAGCTCTCATATGTTCATGTAAAGGATGATGATAGCTTTTTTTCTTAGAATTTCTAAGTCGCCTTCTCGAAGCTGAAAATCAACCAGATACCTTGTTGTGTTTCTTAGGCATCCTCTCAGTCCAGCCAACCTCTCAAGTTCACCACCTCTGATTCCTGTGACCGCATCAAAGATGAGTTCCAGTTCCTCCAAGCACAGTACCACAGGTATTCATTTAACACATCCATACACACCTAATTTAATCTCTAATATAAGTCACACACTTTCTTCCTGCAGTGTTTTGTTGTTACTATCTTTTGTGAAATGGCCTTATTTAAGGCAGCTAATTATTCAGAAATGCATTTCATTTTGAGCTGGACTTTCCTCACCTCCTGTGATGTCAGTCAGCTTTTAGTGAACTTACTTTCTTCACTCAAACTATCCTCAAAGTCATTTTTGTCATTTTATAGGCATGTTTCTGTTTTCAGAACCGCTGCTCCTTCTAGATTTTGGTGAAACAAAATGAATTTGTCCTAGATATGGGTATCCAGTAAATAAAATATATTTAAGGAATGTTCATTTTATTATTGTAAGGTTATTTAAACAAGTGGTTTCATATTACAGTAAATGCTGAATGCCCTTTTTTTGCTGGAAAGTAGATGAGAGGATTGATATAATTCTCATGTCTGTATTCTAAACATGAAGCTTAAGCCAGCAGGCTGTCAGCTTAGCTCAGAGTAAACAAGACAAGTTGTGGAATTAGTATAATTCCCCCAAAGTGCAGTTATCCCCAAACAGGATGAATACGTACATTTGCTTTCGAGCTGCTCTTTCTCATATTATATTTCTATACTTCTTACCCAGTTTGAAGCTGGAGTGCGATAAGCTGGCTTCTGAAAAGTCAGAGATGCAGCGTCACTATATCATGGTAAGTGTGGTAACTCATTTCTGTGGTATGCTGCGTATTTAGTTTTTAAATCTCCCATCACAGTCTCATAGTGTCGCAATAGATACACAGAAATCCTCAGGTTTACTCACAGCATGATGAGGCACAGATAAAAAAAATGACTACACATCTCAAAATAGAGTATAAAATACATACATGAAAGAGAGAGTAATTAATCAAAAAGGGTTGTTGTGTGTGCGCGCGTGTCTTTGTGTAGGTGTGTTCTAAATCTTTTACTTGTCATCCTCTGTGCACTGTAGTACTATGAAATGTCCTACGGGCTGAACATTGAAATGCACAAACAGGTAATCATCGTCTTCATTCATCCATCCGTCTAGTAACCCGGCTTTCTTTGTGTGTTGGTCTGACCATTTTTGTTTTTCTTCTTTTTCTTTTGTAGGCTGAAATAGTGAAGAGACTAAATGGGATCTGTGCTCAGGTGCTGCCTTACCTGTCACAGGAGGTAATGATTCACCTTTTACTTAAACTTTACACCCACTGGCCCTTTTATTGGGTACACGTTGAGAGTACCAGATTGGACCCATCTGGAAACAGTCTGGTTATTCTTCTCTGTCATCAACAAGGCATTTTGGCCCAGAGAACTGCTGCTCACTAGATATTTTCTCTTTTTCCCAACATTCTCCGTAAACCCTAGAGACGATTGTTTGGGAGAATCCCAGTAGATCAGCAGTTTTTGAAATACTCAGACCGACAATCACGACTTAAGTCGCCTTTTTTCCTCTATGTGATGCTCAGTTTGAACTCGAGCAGGTTGTCTTGGTCATATCTACATAACTAAATCCCAATGCTGCCTTGTGATTGGCTGTGTTAGCAAGCAGTTGAACTAGTGTGTGGAACAAAGTGGTCGATGAGTGTATGTTCTCATAATATTGATGAGAAAGTTTTCTTTTTTTTTTTTTTTACTTAAAGAGGAAATCTTACGTGCCTGACTGTTTTTGTCCAAGCTTTTCTTGTGCATATTTGTCTCTGAACTTGTGATCTTTGTTTTAGCATCAACAACAAGTCATGGGCGCTATTGAAAGAGCCAAGCAGGTCACACCTCCTGAGATGAACTCCATCATACGTGTGAGTTTGTCTTTTTTAATGTCCACCAGATGTTGCTTCGTAGCATGCTGGTTAGGTAATTATGACTGGGGATGGGCCCGTTTTGCTCCCTCATTGATGGAAATTTGTCTGTGAACGCTTATTTCTAATTGTCAGGTTTCTATTGGCTGTGCGAACAACATTTACCACATTGTTGTTTTGTGTCACTTCTGTTTAACCGTATTAATAGCAAGAGAATAGATGGTGTGGTTTGGCTTCTGCAAATTTGGAAAAGGATATGAAACAGAGATAAAATGCCACGTTGGGTTTCTTTAGCATAATGATCACCACAGTCCTGCGTGCTTGGAGTTCGTGCTGCAAGTGTGATAACTGATCACACTAGTTTTATAGTGTTCACACTTCTTTTTTTTTTTTTTTTTTTTTTTTTTACAGATGGTAAACTTATATTATCTAATGTGTTGTGTTTGCAGCAACAGCTTCAGGTGCAACACCTGTCCCAGCTTCAGGGCCTGGCTTTGCCAGTAGCCCCGCTTCCCCTGGGCCTCACCCCACCCACTCTGCCCGCCGTCTCCTCCAGCTCCGGCCTGCTGTCCCTCTCCTCCATCCTGGCCAACTACTCCCACGGCCAGCCCCCGGTAGCGAAGGAGGACAAGGCCAGAGATGTCGCAGAGAGAGCACCTAGAGGGGACGATGGAGACAAGTCAGACTAGTGCAGAAAGAGCGAGGAGGTTTGGAGAGGAATGGTATGGGGTGTAATAAATGTCACAAAAAAAGGAAAGGGTGTCTGGAGGCCTGTCTACTGAGTGTCAATGTAGAAGAGTAATTGCAAGGATGATTAGCAAAAGGACCGAGCTCAAACTTTTGTAAGTGCTGAAGATGAAACTCCTGAATGGCTGAGAGTAAATGTTCTTATTATTTAGTGGTAATAGACTTGGTTCAGGCTTCTAGACTTTAATAGATGTGTGGGGTTTTTAAAAAAAAAAATTTGTTCAAGCCGCAGTTGTTAGGCTTAATCAAGATAAATGTTTTCCCATTTGGAGAGAGAGCTAAGAAAGAAACACAATAGCAGTACCCTGGTAGATAACCGTCAGATTTATTTTCTCTTCCATCTTTTTGTTATCAGATCTGTTTAGTGTTTATTTCCATGTCCTCTGTAGTCCCTCTGATTGAGTCTCAATGCAGTCTGCCAGTCATAAAAAGCAGTTTTAACAACTCCACTCCCCACATACTGCTTCACTGTTGCTCACGACTTGCTAAAATGAAATCATCTTTTTCCAAAACGTTAACTGGAGCAGTTTTGTCAGTAATTCCATTAATTTACTCTGTTAAGTGTTATGTTCTTCATTATTCCCAACCGTTGGATGCATTACCAGAGCTGTGTGCATTAGTCCCACATAAATCAAGTTTTTTTTCTTAATTTCAGAAATATCTTTAGTTTGTACAAATGGTAAAGTAGCCAGCTTGGAAGTTAATATGTGGTAGGTAGGCCTAGCTGCTCCTGTGAGCTCCACATGGGATGTGGACCATTGACATAAGATCATGGACCCCGCGTCTTTAAATGATAAGAATAGATGCTCTGAAAAACCCCCCAACTCATCTTGTTTTTGTAAACTGAGGCAGGTTCTTATAAAACCATAAAGATTCCTGTGTGTTAGAGTGAATGTGATTGGAAAGAAGAAAACACTTTAACTTTACTTTTAAGCACCTTTTGTGTCCCCCCCCCCCTTGTTCCTGTCCTTTCCCCCTGCAGGTCCACAAAATTGATCCCAAAATAGGATCTAAATGTTAAAACAGTGTGGTTTTGACATATAGCCAAGCGTTGTGTTTTTATAGGTTAGCAGAGCTTTTTAGTTTTAGCTGAGATTGCGTTAAGTACCACCTTTCTTTTTATCTGTGACTACACGAACCTGACATTCTCAGCATTTTGAAACACGAGCTGTATTCCAACCACATACTTACTGTCTTCATTATACATTATGGGTAGCAAGCTTTTCATGTAGGTAATGTGCAAAAAAATTAAATATGCTGTTTTTGTATTAATGAGAGTGACTTCTTTTAGCTTTGTTACCATCATGGAGATGTGGCGAGATTTTGTTTTCGGCTTTTTCTACCTGTGATCAGCTCCCACGTATAATTTCTTGTTGTTGGACAGTCATTTCCTCCCAGTTTTGTTTGAATTCTGACAAATGTGATTATTGAACAGAGCTGTAATTCACTTTCATTAATATTAATATTAATAATAATAAAGATAAGTTGAGCAGTATAGCTTTAAATAGCTTTATCATCTGTAATATAAATAAGGATGTTATGTACAAATAGCAATTAACCGTTTGACTCATTCATTAATATAGATTATTAAGATATCAAAGAAGCATGATTAAAATGAATTGGATCTGCAGTGTTAAAGAGCAGCAGTTCAGCATTTTCGGCAGTTCGGCATTCTTTGGTAGTTTAGCCACATTAGACTAAAAGTTGATCAGTGTTAAACAATAACAGTAAAATTAATCTTTAGTAAATACGATCCAGGCTACGCACACTCAACAACTCCAAACCTGCTAGTTTAGTAGTGCAGATTCAGGCCCAGAAGTAAAAGCAGAAAGCAGACTGTTGGATTTTTATGTTGTTATATCTGAAAAGGAGCAGCTGCTCACAGATGTTTTCAACTTTAACCGATAATAATAGGGAAATGATTCAAGTGACATCTAAGAAAATGAAGATGACCGTTTTCGAAAATGCTACCCAGGAGGTTATATGCGTGTTGATAATTTCCCATTTTTGTGATCTTATATATCAAAACTTGTATGCATAATGTTTGCAGTTGGTATGTGGTATGAAACTGGTGAACAGCTCAAGTTTATGGCTGAGAAATGTTCATTTTTTTAGGCAGCAGAGGGCAGCAGTGCTCTTCCAGTGATTTATTATGGGTTATAAAAAGCATGGAAACAGCCCCAGGTTTATCTGTCGTATTCAGTCACATTATTGTTTTCCTCTCTTTTCGTTTTTATGATTGTATGCTGACCACAGGTACACTGCAGGTGTGTCAGCTGTCCCTCCCCTGTAATGTGAGTGCTTTCCAGAGCTTTGATAACCCAGCTTTTAATGTCCAAGCATAACCCTTTTCCCTCTGTTTTAATTTGAAAAGCACTTAAGTTGTGGCTCACTGCTCCTTTTGTTTTTCTTCTTCCTGTCTGTGCAAGTGTTGGGGAGCTGGAGTATCTCCCTCCCTGGAGATCTGACTTCAATATATCGAGTGCGAGAACAGATCATTTAATCATTAGCACTCTTTATACTGACGTCAGCCTCTGTAGAAATCCTCCCTTGGCAAAACTCAGACATGTGAATGGTATGTGTGTTTGTTTTGCTGTGAAGGGCCAATTTGTATACATATGAATATATCAATATACATATTTTTTAAAGCATTTTTGTATGTTTCAAAGCTGCTTTTTAATGTGTGTGTATCATGGAGGACTTCGTTGTTGTACGCGTGCATTACAAGCCTACGCTACGAGAGGCACAATGTTGTATATCCTGTCTTTTCTTTTTCTCCTGTTTTCTCTTCCATTCATTCTCTCTCAGTAGGCTGTAACACTTAACTTTGTTTTCTAGATTTGTAAATGTTTTCTCCTTTTTTTTTCTGTGCAAATGAAAAACTGTTAAATGTGTCTACAAACACAGTCTCATTTCAAAATACCCGGGACAAAAAAACAAACAAAAAAAAAAAGATGTAAACAAGCAACTGTGTACTCTGAGAATGAATCAACCTTTTAGCAGTAAGGAAGCGTCTCTGGTGCCTTACAAATAAAAGATGTGATTGAGAGTGGTCATTTTTCTTCTGGTGGCATCGCACATGGAAAGGGAAAAACAGTAAAGGGCATCGCTGTCGTTATCGCGCTGATACATATTAAGTCAGCGCTGAAATGAAACATTTGTTTTTTGCTTGATAGTCAACTCCTCTGCAGCTTGATGGAATATTTGAAGCATGAGTGTTTTGTACTCCCAGTCCACTGAGATACATGTTGGCGTTTTGAGGAGTGTCTCAACTAAAAATTCCTCTTGGATGAGTCGAGGTATAACTGACCAGGTCAGATTGACGCTGGTCTAATCAATATTTCTCATGTGAAAAGTTGTTGAAATGGTTCAGTGCTGTTAGTCTGATCCTCCTTATTTGAAGGAAAAACACAAATTATAGCTTTGTGGGGAAAGTTTTCACAGGACACCCCATCATTCAATAGCTTTTATACCATCTTTTAACAGCAAACCTGGCTCGGGGTCATTCACGACCCAATTTCAGGTAAACTTTAGTTGTTGGACATATGGCCTCTTAACTCTAGCATACTTTGGTGTACAGAGTAGTTCAACAAGCCCAGATCACAGGCCTCCACCACCATGCTTGACAGTTTGTACTCTGCATTCTGGTAGAAGACTTTGGTATCCCTTTTCCAGAAGTTTTGTGGTTTCTTCAGATGCAGTTTTGCAAACGTAAGCTGTGTTGCCATGTTTCTCCTGGCAACCCTTTTAAACAAGTAATCTTTGTCTTTTTCTTACTGCCCAAATCATCACCCATTATTACCATGAACGTTAACATTTTCCATCCTAACTGAGGCCTATTGATATTGATGTAGCACTTGGGCTTTTTTAAATTTATTTTTGTCAGTTTCTCTTGGGATGAATTTGTGGGAACATCCGCTTCTGGGAAGATTGCGGCAGGACCTGAATGCTCCAGACGAGCAAGCTGCCGAAACTTCTTGCCTAGCAGACCAAGTGAACATTTTCCCTGAAGTTAAAATGAATTAAACAGAAAAGAAATGCTTTTGTTGCTGGTTGTATAAAAGAGCGAATGATTCAATTATAATAGACTTGAAATCCATAAAACAAGAGTCCTTTGAACTCAGGAAATCACATGATAGGGTGGGGCTAGGTTTCACAATGAGTTCATCTGAAACCTTGGCTGATGGTGACCTACACCCGTTTTCACACCTTGGCTCGTGTGATTAGGTAGAGGATCAATAGGGGGTCCATGTCCCTCTTGGGGGGACACTCCCATAGGGCTTAAATCTGGGACTCTTCACCATTTGACCTTAGAACTGAAGAAGCTTCTCAGATGAGAAGTGAAACGTCTTCAAACAACTTAAAGAAGTCCAGATGCTTTTTTTTTTCTTTCCAAGCTACTTAGACAATGTATTAGAAAGTTAATCTGCAACATCTCCATCCAGACTTAGTACCCCCGTAGCTGTAGTTGAGCCATTTCTGAGTTTGATGCCAAACAACTGATTTTTGTTTCTAATCAGAATCCCCCAAATCTCTTCAAAGCAGCATTTGAGTGAACAAGTAGATTTAGCATATTTTGTAGCCTAACCTGTCTCTGGAGAAATATTTGTGGATTTTTAATTACTGTGCACCATAAATCTAATTTACAGTGTACTGGCATGGATGTAAATCATAACGGCTCAGCCGGGATAATGAAATCAAAACTATCAGACTACCTTCTAAGGGCAAGTGGGAACCTTTTGTACAATTTAGCTGAAATGACGCTAAACATGGTTTTGTAATAAAGATTCTTTGCTTATGACAATTTATGAATAATTGCTAACAAAGGGGGGAAAAAACCCAAACAACTTCCTGTTTCATGCACTGGCTCACCAGCTTCATTCCTCTGATTCCTCTGGTAGAAAGGGCTGTGAGCTGCAGGTTCTGACTTGAACCCTGCGTCACTGTGTTGTACAGAGCTTTCACTAAGAACGCAGCAGAGAATAGCTCAATGGAAATAACTAAAAAGAAGGCATTCTCTCTGTGGGAATCCACACAAAAGACTGCTTTGCATGTCTTTCTTCATGCTGATAAAATAATCACACACGGAAGGTGAATATGCTGGCAAGTATTTATGGAAAACTGTAAAACACCCTGAAGGCTAAAGGAAGAAAGTGATTACATTATGTACAATTTCACAATAGGTTACACACGTTGTTATAAATGGGGAAGGAAAAAGTCCATGAAGGTGTATTTACTTTGTATCAAAAGAGGAAGGTTATAGGATGAAGATGCCTCAGGAACATCTCCATTTGTCCTTGGCTGTCCCTTTCAAGTCTGAGAAAAAGTGACAGAAGGAACAATATCGCCATAACTTCAGTAAATTAGTGGTCATACATTCTTGAAAAAAAAAATAATGAATTGCACAATTTATTAGATATAGAAATTTTTTTTTAAAAAGTGTTAGTGCTACAAATCATCCTGTATGTATATTATGTCAGTGGAAGCACTCCATAATTACACTTGCATATCTTTTAAAGACAATAAAGAGATGTCTGTAGAAAAAAAACCAAAAAAACGAATGGGTGTCACAGAGGCAGTCGAGCTCGAGAGTAGGTTAAAAAAAAACATCAGTCTTATCAGACTGTAGCAAAGTGTATAATATTATTCAGCCTCCAAGGATCGGTTCTTCCATTCAAGGGCAGAACAAAATCTTTGGAATTGAAATTGGACCGATCTCTTCAACTGTCAGTCACTCTTAAGTTTGACTCACAGCATCAATTTCTCAGACAAATCTGAATCTTTCTGCAAGAAATAATTAAGAAAATTTAAAAAAAAAATGAACTCACACAAAACCCACTCATTATAAAACATAAAAAAAACAACTCAATCACATCTTTGCAACATATAAACACAAACTTATAGAGGCCCTGGAGTTTTCATAGCTGTGAAAGTGTTAGGGAGATCTAATAGCAGACTGTGCTCTGCTGCTTTCGTTGTTTTTTCTTCTGTGCACGTTCTTTGATAACGGAGCTGCTGTTATAGAGTGCGAGGGCCGGGCTGGTGAGAGTAGCTGTAGGGTGGTGCGCTCATACTGATCCGCTGTAGCTGTGATTTCTGTGTTCTGAATCTGAAGGCCTCGGTTTACATTCGAGTTGTTCAGTCTCTGGTGTTTGCGGCTCAGAAACTGGAGGGCGCTGCTTGAAGAAATCGGACACATATCGGACCTTTGGGAACAAACACAGTAATAATTATAGGCTATTACGTTGCTTAATAGAAGCGTTAGCATTGCTTACAGCTGACGCTACTGCTTTACACTATAAATGAATAGTTCAGCAGTCAGTCTAAATTATACCTTTTAGATGTTGGGATTCAGCTTCATATTATACCACAGAGTAAAGTCACAAACACACAATTAACAGTTATAGCCTCAAAACGCCAATAGGTGTTCTTTGCAATAGCCAGGTGCTATTCCCAATTACCGAGACTCCACCAAATGTAAGTCACATTTATGGCATGAACCATTGTCATTTGCAGCCAATTCTTACAGGGATGATCATGATGTTATGCAAGCTAAGCTACTTGAACTTTTTCCAGGAAACATCTTTAATGACTTTAAAAAAGTCATTAAAGATGGTTGCAGAAATTTAATTTTAGTTTGGATTTTTTTTCTTCACTTGGTTCTACAATGTCTTAACAAGGTCAAGAGCTCTCGCCTCTCCCTGGCAATCACAATTAACTGCAAGTGGTTGTTCCTCTCTGCCATCATTAAAAGGCTCTGCTGCATTCAGCTGCATTCATTGGACCAGGAGTAGACAACTCCAGGTCTCCAGTGCAGCTGTCCTGCAGGTTTTAGATGTGTCCTTGATCCAACACAGCTGATTCAAATTGCTGAATTACCTCCTCAACATGTCTTGAAGTTATCCAGAGGCCTGATAATGAACTAATCATTTGATTCAGGTGTGTTGACCCAGGGTGAGATCTAAAACCTTCAGGACACTGGCAATCGAGGCCTGGAGTTGCCCACCCCTGCATTGGACTGATCAATACTCAGAACAGTGGGAAAGTCCAAGAAACTCAGTCAAGCTCTAAGAAGTGGGTCCCACTACTTCTTTTCCAACCTGAAAGCTGGCAAAACTCACCAAAATCCCTCATTAGGTCTTTGTACTTGTCAATCTACACCATTTTACTTTAGGAAGAGGCTGCTCAGCCAGCCTTTGGATTCAGAAGTAATGATTCAAAAGTGGAAAAATATGTTTATCTACACTTTAAAAATAGAAGATTTCAGTTTTCACCTTACATAATCGTATAAATGTCCTCAGCTTTAATGATAAACATCAATAAACGTGACGCAGAAAAGCACTCACTGTGAGCACAGCGATGAGAGCGCCCTGCAGCAGTCCCACCACGACGTCGCCCGGGTGGTGTTTGTAGTCCGAGACGCGCGTGTATCCCACATACAGAGAGAACGACACCAGGAAGAACTGGATGGTGGGTCGAACCAGTCTCGTCCATTTCCCCTGCATTCGGGCCTGGACATAGAGCTTAACACACAAAAGTACAGATTTGAATTCAGCTCGAAGGTTGCACACATTAAAGAACCAATTTTTTTGTGTGAAAAAACAAATCAAGATTAAGGTTAAGATCGGAGTCATTTACCTATAGCAAATTTCCTGACTTTCCCCCCTTAAAAAATATTTATACACTTTTTTTAAATCTAAAATTTGTCCCACTTTATCCCCCGCCAAATGCTGATTCCTGTGGAGTTTGAGCAGCTCATAATTCACTCCTGAAAACCCCTAACAGGGATCAAACCATTAAATCTGTCACCTTCCGGCCATTGTGCCACGTGTGGTATAGCAACAATGGTGTTTTGTTGTCTGTGTCGACCACATTCTCTTGTTTGGCTTAGTCATGTGTGTTTTTTTGGTAAACAGCCATTTCAGAGCTGCAGAAAGTCTCACGCTATGAGGACACACTCACCGACAGGAAGATCATGCAGTACATCCCGAAGGACGAGTGTCCGGAGTAGAACGATAACCTAGGGAGCAAAATGGCAGCATTAGTAATGGTTTTCAGTGAATATGAATGGGAACCAGCATTAAAACTAGGCCTACATATCAGTTTGTTTACCATTTAATCTAAGGTAAAACAATCTTAACAGTTTGGGCAATCTGCAGCCTACATTTTTGAATATTTTTATTTCTGGGTATTACGTCCAAACTAAACAAATAAACAGTCATCCAGGAAATGGAAACATGCACGTTGCAGTCTATTTAAATTTAACCTGATAACACCAATAGTATCCACTTCCTCATGTATACATTAGTGTGGACACTCCAACACTCCAGCAGAAACCAAAGAGATATTCGAGTTTTATATTAAAAACTAAATGCAGAAGAATTACAAATGAGAGATTTTCAAATATGAATTTCATGACGTAGCGATATCCTTGTTAATTAGTTTGTAAACGTCAGCTTAGGCTCTTGATTATATTATATTTCACTGACGAGATGAAATTAAACCTGTTATTGCTAATGTTAATAAGATTTTAAACTAAGTTGTCAGTAAGTTGGGGTTTCGAGAGAGAGGCTGCCTCAAACCAGGATGCATCTTGGGATCTTATTCATGAGTGATGGGAAAATGGATTGAGGACTGAAGCGGCCTCAGCAGTAATAAAGAAATAATAAGCTAAGCCGAAAGGCAAAGCTTTCGATTTACCAGTCCATCTGCCAGAATGAAATCCCGGTTATGACTCAAAGAGTAATACAAGCTGCCAAAATGAGTTTCCTCCGTACAGTGGCTGGGCTCAGCCTTAGAAATAGGTTGAGGAGCTCACACATCCAAAGGGATGAAAATTCATGGCATTTTTCAAATCATCCATTTACTTCTAGCTCTTTGCACTGCACTCTATAACAAATCTGATAGGTGTCGTAAAGTGTCCACCTGGATTCAGTCACATTGCGGTGGCTGCCGTTGCACTTGATCTCCAACATGTATCCATTACAGACCACTGGCTTGCACACGTCTATGAAGTTTGGACGAGGACGGCCTATGGTGAACTTTGCCAAGTCAGTCAGCGACTGGCTGATAGCGGCTCCAAACAAGTAGGTGCCCACCACTTTGTAGAGAGCTGACAGGTATTGGTTGAATGGGGAATTGGAGCGCAGGCGATTGGTGTGCACCAGGTAGGCCTCTCCTGTTGTGATCTGTGGAAGGAAGGGGCCAAGATTTATTATTTGGAAAATAAGATTCTTTGCAGATTGCCTGTAGAAAGACACGAGGTTAGTCTTATTTTTCAGTAACTGGGGGCTCAGCCAAATCAGACACATGGGCTTACAATGAGTATGGAGCAGGTGATGGTGACTGCAGCCATCGTCCCATGAGAGATGGTGTCTCTCCTGTAGGGATAACGGATGCTCTGATCATCGCAGTAGATTCCTCTCTGGTAAGGCTTGAACATCAATGTGAGAATGGCTGAGGGTAGAGCCGCTGGAAAAGGTGGGTAAGGGGAGAGAGAGAATACACCTTGAGCTTTGTTTTAAAATTGCAATATGCTTTCTACTGCTCAAAACAGTATTAACTCAAATAATGCAGTGGAGATAGCACTGTTACTTGTTCATTGTATTTACAGTGATTATCTGTAGTCACGTGTGCTGAACTTAAACCACATTTAAGTATTTCCAGTAGTAATGACGCATTTCCTGTTGGGTGCTGCGTGTGGAAAAAGGATAACTTTAAATAATTTCATTTTCCTGATATTGTATTGAGTTTAAGTGTGAAAACTGCTCCAGTGAAAACGTCCTTGCAATTGCAAGAAAGAACAGGAAGTATGAACAGCACACACTCATTTTTATACTGAAATAAATCCCCCATTGTCTGCTGTTGTTCTAAATCTGCACCAGAAATCCAATCACTTTTCTCATCACAAGAGAAGTTTCTCATGTTATTATGATTTCCTGGTGACTTAAGGTCACACAAATGGTTTTCACATTGGCCAGATAAAAGAAAATAGGTGACATCAAAAAGCCATATCAAAAATAAAAAAAATGGAAACTGTGGCTGGTTTGGGGTGATGCATGTTGCTGTAGAGGGGTTTTCATCGAGCTTTTGCAAACCCTTGCAGGGACTGGAAAATTACTACTGTAGTCTTAAAGTGTGACTACACAGTGAAGGTGCAACTCAGGAAACAGCTAAAAACACACTGGCGGACTCATCTTTTGGCTTTGCGCACAAGCGGCGCTACGTGGTAAATGAATTTGTCATCGGTGGCAACGGCTTCACCTCTACAAGTCACGTTTACTCTGTAGAGGAACTGACTGTCACCATGGCAACACACGCGACATCACAGCCGACACCTTTGACACCAGGGCAGCGTTCACAATGTGAGGGGCCTGGGAACTGACGACTGGAGCGGGACACACACTTGCATACCTCAAGACATTCGCACGTGCTCATGCACACCAGCGACAGATATATATGGGTTATTTCAAGCCATGCATACATGTATAAAAGCTATAAAGAGCTGCGAAGGACAAAAAGAAAACTGGTTTCAGCAGTTTCTGTCTGTGCAAACAAGACGAAGAGTGGGGCATCTGCAGGAGGACATAAAGCTGTCTCCTAAATCAGAGCAGGACAATAGTCCACTTTAAAGGCCTAATGTCAGAAACTTTCTACCCCACAACACTTAAATCGTTTTCCTGTTTTCAAGAGCTTCCTGCTGAATATAATAACAGCAAGAGATGGATAAATGGTGTTTGTTTGCTTAAAAACTATTGTATAAATATGGGTTTGGAGCTGCTCTCCACTGACAGATTGCTTCCTTCCTCTACTGTATGGGCCTCACAATTCACATAAGATTACATTAAAAGCACAGATAAACTTTGATGGAAATTATCTAGACTCCCTTCTGCAGCTGTTTGTTGTAGTCTTATTCTTGTTTGGGAGGATGTGTGTCACATCCCGACTACCCCTGTCATACAGTTCTTGAATGTGGCTCCGTTGTGATGATTTTTGTGCATCTTTTATACACATTTCCCCAAAGCATGACAGATTTGGTACTTCCAAAAACTTTAAGATCTTCATTATTTATAAGATTAACCCTGGGATGCACTGATATATGGGCTAATACCAGCCTTGCTGATGGACATTGGTCTGTCTGCAGATAAGAAGGTATTATGTGTTGTTTGATTACTTCAATTATATGTTGGCCAAATGTTCAAGAATTGTGTAATGAAGAGCTGAAAAATTAAAAAAAACAAACAAAAAAAACAGGTAAGATGCTATTGTTCTACTAGTAAACGCATAGTTTGAACAATGTTTGTTCAAACTGGGCTGTGCCTCTTTCAGGGAAAATTACAGTACATCCTTATGGTGCATCACTACTATTATACCATAAAGCTGCTGAACCCTGTTACATGGCACCCCAACGTCCTATCTGTAGCTGTAACTATATACTAAGGTTGCGCAAAATGAGGTACAATTCAGTTTATGATGAAAACACAGACCACAGGGGGCATGTTCTCTACAAGTAAATATGACTTAAAATATACAAATGAAAAGTACACAAAAGGAATTTAAAGAGCAAACACATACAAGTCAAAGTACCTTTTAACCTGCTTATAAAAATATGGGTGAAGATAATTCGAGCATTTAAGTTATGCTTTTTGTGACAAATCTCGAACTCCGCTGCAGTTTAGTAACACAAAAAAACAATTGCAGGTCACTGAAGTGACTGTTTTTGTAGGCCATTTTTAACAACCTAATACTGAATTGCTCATGTCACCATGTACGTTTTGTTCTTCGGTCTATCTCTTTAAACACCTATTGGTCTGCCACGCCTCCTACTTTGTCACCATATAAGGGACACTTTAAGTCTCCCTGACCTAAATAGCCTAACGCCTGATTTGTCATTTGTTACAAGTCTGAACAAGCACCACTAATAATATTTGATGACAAGCAGTTTCCTCATTAAGGAGAAATTATTTTCATGAAAGTTCTCCCTTCGCTCATATTCATTGTTCCTGTAGGTCAAGCATGCTTTCAGCTCCACTTTGAAGTCAAACCAAGCCACTGTTTATTCTGCAGAGCATAAGGATAACATTTAGATAAGAGACTATTTGTTTGACACAAATCTCCAGTGGCTTACGCATTGCCAGGGTGGAGATGTGTTGAGCAATGATCTTTAAAACCACTGGTCAGCTTGCTTAACAGATTTGGTGAGGAAACCCAAGTCAGACTTGCTCCCAGTTGCTGGGGGTGAAACTATTATCTGGACTGGCTCTGTTATTACAGAAGGCCTGACATGTTTTTGTAGGCTTGTGCTGGCAGGGCGGCCTCCCATGCTAGAGTCTAGGTCAAATTTATTCCAAATAAAATTTTTCATGCACCAAAACTACTTGCAAAAGTAAGGCATACTTAAAAGGGATTGTTTAAATAAATTTTTATATTTCTTATTCTTCATTCTGTAAAAGGACATTTCTGGCTTCAAGATCTTAACAACCTTGTGTTTTCTTTCTAGTTATTAATTACATGGTTACTTGTATGGTTTAGCAACCCACATTCTTATCACAAAACTTTAAACCTCAATAAAATAAGCACCAACATTGAGTGCGGTTGTCATCATAGATGGCTTCTCTTGCATTTGAGGTAGGAAATGCTACTCGTAAAATGTGGTTAGAAAAACAATCTCACTAGAAAAATAATCCAAACAGCTGTACTTTTAATGTCTTATTTAAACCGTCTTGAATAACTTGTTGAACCTTCTATAGACGCGAATGCCTTCGGTAGGCGTTTCCTCTGGCTCCCTATTTAACTAGCACGGTGAAAAAGATGAATTGTTGTCCAGTACGCCTATAAAACTCTTTCAATTCATCAGTATGTTTTGCTTGAACATACCTCAAGACAGCACCATGACGTCAGGACTCCAGCCTCTTGATTTACTTGTTGCTTCACCCAACCTCTCCCAAGCTTCAGACTATAGATTACCTCCCTGAATTTTTCCTATAAAATGCCATCAAAGAGCTTGGAAATTCAAGTCATTGATGTTTCCTCAATGACTGCAAGGCACCCCAGCTTTAAGGAAGCAAACTATGCCCACAAACCATGATGCTGCCTCCATCATGCTTCACAGCTGCAAGCCTGAAATGCCTTGCAACACTTTTTTTTTTGTTTTTGGAGTGTTTATCGACTCTTCCAATTATCTATATTAATTTGCAAATTAGTTTTCACTTGCATCATGTTTGCTACATCCTGCATTTGTTTTGTAATTTATTTCTAAAAATAAATAAATAAATAAATAAAAACATTTTGCAATTTTATTTTTTATTTTTTTGTGGGGGAAAGGGGTGGGGGGAGCAAACTCATGTAGAAGTCTCAAAAACCCATGTATCAAATATGATACTCTTGGATTTAAATGGTTAAAGGAATGACAATAATGTTTGTGGTGTCTTTAAATTAACGTAATTATTTTCAACAATTTTCTTAGAGTGGACACGTGAAAAAGGCTTCTGCTTATTACGGAGATTCCTCCAAGTGTTTTATGTTTACTCCTGGGTTCTTTTTCACCTCTTTATGTGCAATTTTGAGATCTTTTCAGGACTCCAAGAGACCCTCCCTTTCAAGGCAACATCTCATTATAGACTGATTTACACTTGGGCCTTATACACTCTTCCGACGGCCAATAAAAAAATGACACCGGTCTTAAGCAGAGTTTCAGTAACTGGTTCCAATCTCATTTCTTTAATTTAACCCCCTCCACTTTCTTGGTACTTGGAAGAGAAATCATTAGTAAAGAGGTTTATACACTTTATGTACTTCCAGTAATCAACAGTATTACCTACTCTGTTCTTACATGCACAGCAAATCTTGAAATCCTGAGTCTTAATTTTATAGCTTAGCTGTATTTGAGGACAAAAATATCTGACTCAGTTCCAACATACATAAAAGGGAGTTATTCCTCCCTACAGTTGCAAAGTGCTTGCTCATAAGAGACTGTCTGACTATTAGGGTTCTCAAGCAAATACCTTACAAATTATATGGTGCTTTCAGATGTTAGTCAAACTTGTTCCCAGTGGGAGCTGGCCTCTATCAAGATTGTTGTTTGTCACTCCTGTTCATAACTTATGGAGAGAATTTTATTGGCATAGTCAAGTGCAGAAGATGCTCCACTTTGGTGGCCCCTGGATCAACTCTCTGGTTTTTGTGTATGATGGTTGGCTTCTTCAGGCAGTGACCTCCAACGTGCACTGGGGTGGTCGTCGTCGATTCTAGCAGTTAATTTAGTAGATGCAGGTTTTAGCTCCTTCTACTTACTTACTTACTACTTTATATAATCAAACATCCCCCATTTAATTTTAGCATAACGCAAACATCTCCCATTTCCAAAAAAAAAAGTTAGCTTTTATGTACAGTTTTGTTGCACTTCAGCAACATATATTTAACAATAAAGTTGCGCTGTCCTAAACATTTTACGCTTTTTTGTTTTTTCTTCAATTTTCCCCCTCCATTCATCTCCATGTTACCCATTTCCCTCTTTATTTTAATGTTTAAACTCAAGTAAACTCACGGTTTTGTTTTTGTTTTGTTTTAATGTGAAAGTAAAACTAAACTGCAAACAAAGCATTTTACTCATAAAATGTACCCAGTTTTGAATGTAAGATCATGAAACGTTGCTATTTTTTGGATTTCTTCTTCCTCCTTTTTTATTTTAAACTAAAGGAAACCATCTGAGTATAGCAGAAAAATGTTATGTGGTCGACTGAAAGTTTGTATCATCCTACTCTGAAATTTTACATGTAGCTGTCGAGTTTTATGTTGTCCATAAACCTTTACAGCTGCAAACACTGTAATAACTGTTCAAATCTCTTTGCTAAAAGAGGTGCACACACACACACACTCCAAGTTTCTGATAACTTTTGCCTTTAGTTTAAAAAAAAAAAAAAAAAAAAAAAATACACCACAGGAGATTCAAAAAAGGAAGAAGAGACAGTATTGTTTTAGGCTTTTATAATCCCTTCTGGCGAGCATGCACCCCGATTCCACTTTGAGAAAATAAACATAATGGAATTTGGGATCAGACGCAAGTACAACTTCCCCTTGACCTCTGACCCAGCAGGAAGGGGAAAATGTTCCTGTTATTCAGCATTCAAGATAAGTGACGGAAATCCATACTGTGGCTCATCTTGAGAACTGAACTACTGAGACATTTGCTGGGAACAGAACCACAAACGGCTAACAGCAACGCATGTGAACATGTATCTGCACATCTCAGCAGATGACTGAGATCTGTGAGCCTGCTGAGTAACCTCATGGTTTGTCAGCTAACAGGGGTTGTGTGGAGGTGATCTTAAAAGCAATATTTAACTTGTTAACTTTTGTTTATATTGGCAAGTTTTTCAAATTCTCATTGCTGTTACTTTTCTCTATGATACATTCCCAAGAAGTCAGCACAGCAAGTGAACAGTGTGAAATCAGCAGTCCAATGCTGTAACATTTTCATGTTTTTATCCATTCTGTCTGCAGTAGTCAGCATTATTCAGTTTTTTTTTTCCTTCATAAACCCGGAATACTGGAATTGCAGAGAAAGTGGATCACTTCCTGTGAGGCTGGGGATTTTCCTGGGAAAGTCCTAGACAACACTGGCTGATAAAAGCTTTATTTTGTAAAAGAAGAAAATAGCAAACTGTGTTTTGAGTTTTAGAGCTGATAAAATTTTGCTTTTGTTACCTTTAGACAGGGTCAGGCTGGACAGTTTTCCCTCATTTCCAGTCTTTGTGTTAAATTAAATCGACTCCAGACTTACTGTCTGCCATGTGATGGATGTATGATACATATTAGCCAAATTCTGATATTGGTCAATATGGCTGATTGATTAATGTTTAATTTGCAACAATGTCAGTGGACATCATTTATCAGTTTTGGGCTGGCTGAATGTTTGAAAAAAGTTTTTCCTGTGCCCAGTCACATTTAAATATTTCAGATATTCTTCAAAGACACAAAAAATATGTACTAGAAGCCAACTGATTTATCAGCAGGCCAATATTATCATCTGCTTTTAGCCATTTTTAACAGCCAATAAATGAAAATGTATTGTAAACATGCAGAAGAGGCATGTGAAACACCCTTCAACATTGCTTAGTTTGTCCACCAGAGGGTGCTCTGCAGCTCCCTGCCAGCCAAAGACCAACAGCAACAGGGTACACAAGTAAATAAATAACCAGGCATAACAATTGCCATGTTATATCTGTTTGCACCTGAAAGACAAAAAAGAAAAAGAAAAAGAAAAAAAAGATATATCGGTGGCTATATCAGAATATTATATTTTTAAAATAACCAAATATTGGTGTCTTAAAAAAAAAAAATCAGTCAGGCTCTTGTATGTGTACCAAATACCAATATTTGAACATATTGATATCAGCCCACAATTTCACAATCGGTGCATTTCTACAAAAGCGGGATTAATCTTCTGATTGAATTCCCAGGAACAGCACATACTGAAACCCTGTAATATATCACTTCATAGGGTTATTTCAAGTGCAATAATGTTGGATCATGTTTTTAGTGGCTTTTTTAGCGTTTTGTTTTGTTTTGTTTTTTCAAATCACCTCTTTTCTTGCTTAAACTTGTCTGTAAAAAGAAGAGTACAGAGCATGAATTAGGCCATTAGATTTCGTTGCCCATAGGTCAAACCTTCATAAGAATCTGGTAATTTTGTCCATTGGTTGTTCTTACCATGCGTTTGATTTACATTACACCTTTTAGTTTAGTTTGCATGATATCCAAGCCAATAGTTTATTAGTTCACATTCATAAAGCTCTCATCTTACAGATCTGTGGCTTTGACCTTTTAATAGAATGCTTACACACACACACACACACACACACACACACAATTCTTCCTTTATGAAACGACCACGGAGGACAATGAAACTACGCACACACAGCCTGTACTATGTATGCCAACACAACAATCATATCTCGCTTCCATTTTCACACAGGAATGTCAGAGAGCAGAGGTCAGCACTTCCCACTTGACTCTGACATGCATTTGGCAGAAGCAGATACAGTGTGTGTGTGTGTATTTTTTGTACACTATATTGTCATATCTTTGTGGGGACCAAAAATTGGAAGTTTACTATACTTGTGGGGACCGGCAGCTCTTATGGGGACAAAATCCATGTCCCCATGAGTTTGAAGGCACGTTGAGACTCAAAATGTGGTTTTAGTGTCAGGGTTAGGCATTCATTTTTGATGGTTAGGGTAAGCGGCTAGGGAAAGCATTATGTCAATTAGATGTCCCCACAAGGATATGAAAACACAACTGTGTGTGTGTCCCATGCATGTCAACAAATTGTCAAAAATGGCATATAAATAACAGCTCTCGAGCCAAACAGCTGTTGTCAGTCACTGGCTGTCATTTCTCGCAATACTGCAGCTCTTCTATGCTTCGGTTCGTAGAAACAAAAAGCACGTATAGTTTCTGTTCCTTATAGCTCACGCTTACAGAATGTAAGTTTGTGTTAAAGGTATCACATGAGCATTTTCAGTTTCATCTGATACATGTAGGTATGAAACCATAAGTCATCGATATAAAAATGAAAAAATCTGCCCTGCCTTTGCGTTGCTTAAAGTCTTATGTGGTAGGGAACTGAATAAGTTTGGGTTTCCAATGGTTTTTGAAAGAAAAGAAAAATACACCCACTGTCAAATGTAAAGTTTTACATACTTGGACATTATGAAAAGAATAATTTAAAAATTGGGTAAAAAAACAAAACCAAACCAAACAAACAAACAAACAAACAAACAAACATGAGACAACAATACATGACTTATATTAGGTGATTACATATTGAACAAAAGCTGAGCTAAAATGCAGAAGCAAAGTTTGAAAAGTGAAGTACACCCCACGTAACTTGTAAAACCACCTTTAGCCATAGTAATGCGAAGTAATCATTTTCTGTATAAATTTTGGTACACTTTTTATTACCACGCTGTTTCTGTTCTTTGAGGTTTTCGAGCAGTCTGTGCATCACTATTTTAAGGTTCCCCACAGTATTTCAGTCTTGTTAAGGTCTGGTCTTTGAAAAAGGAAAAGACTCAAGGTGTTGCAACGGCTCAGTCATTCTGTTGTAGCGTTGCTGCTGTGCCTGGGTCCTGTTGAATGCTCCAGTTTGGGCAAGCCTTTAGTTATCAGATAGATGGCCTCACTCTAGAGTTTCTATAGTGATAGATGGCTCTAGAGTACTTTGCTATGCA
Organism: Neolamprologus brichardi; assembly: GCF_056152115.1. Taxonomy (NCBI): domain Eukaryota; kingdom Metazoa; phylum Chordata; class Actinopteri; order Cichliformes; family Cichlidae; genus Neolamprologus; species Neolamprologus brichardi. The sequence goes on along the minus strand of NC_142122.1, from coordinate 12,227,005 downwards.
GAGGGGTTTATGGTGGACCCAATGACTGAAGGTGCCCAGGTCCTTCTGCTGCAAAACAAACCCAAATAATCACATTTCGATCACCACGTTTGACAGTTTGTATGCTGTCCAGTGTTCTTGGACAAGACTTTGGTTTGCAAAGTTCAGATGCAACTCTGCAAATGTGACCATGTTGGTTTTTTTTGTTTTGCTTCTTTCAAGCATAGAAAAGGTTTCCTTCTGGCAACTCTTCAAAATAAACAATACTCGTTCAGTCTTGTTCTAATTGTACTGTCCTGGATTTTATCATTTGCCTTGCTAACTAGTCTGTAGAGTCTGAGATGGGATTTTTGCCGTCTCTGATCATAGCATGGTCTGGCATTGGGGTGACTTTGCAGGGATGCTGACTCCTGGGAATACTGGGAACCATCTGCGGTGTTTTCCACTTGTGGATTTTCTTTTCACACATAATGGGCTTTAAATTCCACTGCCAATTCATGGACAGCAATAACTACTTTTTTAAATGAACTGCTTTCATCAGCTTCTTGATGCTAAAAGAACCTCTCAGCTGCTGAACGATATGGAGGATATCAGTATGATTCAGCAGATGGGTGGGGGCATTGTTGTTGTTGTAGTAGTAAGAGTCCACCCCCAGCAGGACAGAAGTGTTTGATGATGGGGTAAAGGTGATCACTCTGAACAACTTCGTATTGATTTGAAATGACTTTTCCCTCTAAAAAGGGACAACTAGATGGACCCAGATCATGCTAGCAAAATTCCTCTTCAGCATAACAAAGCAGATCCCCTCACTGTAGGGGGTCAAAAGCTTAGGTTTTCCCCCTTTATTTGCGAACTGACTGGATGTGTATTGATGCATTCAAGCTTCTGAAACAGATTCAGCCTGAAATCAGCAAATGAGTTTTGGTTTTAGAGAGGGGGAAAAAGTGATTAGAACCACCGAAGCAACTTCTAGATAGCTAAAAGCTGCTGGTCAGCAACAGCTGGGATAGCTCTTGCTGTCTTGCTGACGGGCAGCTGGAAAGGCTACAACTCGAGATCCTCTTCATGTACAAACAGTGTTTTAAGTGAGACAACATTACAACAGTTTCACTGATAAAAGCAGTGAGTTCAGGCATTTCCTTCAGATGGATTAGTTTAACTTTGTGGTAAACAGCCAAAACAAAACGTCAGCGAATGGAAGAATGTGGATCCGTTATGATATGTATGTACAGAAGGTTTAATAGAGTGCACGTTCAATTTTTTCCCCCTTGTATTCTGTAAAATACTGTTAAAATGGTGGATGTTTAGTATTCAGTTCAGTATTTTACTCCCCTATCAGTTAATTTGGACATGTACACTATTACACATACGAACACACTTCAAAACCCTCTATAATCAAGTTAATTAAGAGGATGAAACCTTGTCTGTGAAGGTTCTCAGTCATCCAGGTCATCGTAGTCAAAGGAGCTTGCAAAGAAAAGCGTCTGGACTTCTTTAAGTTACTTGAAGACGTTTCACATGAAACCTTATTATAGTAGTTTACACTTGCAGTCACCCGCAGACCAATGGCAGATTACGTAATTTTAAAAACATTTTTGTGTTTTTGAATGGAAGACTGAAGACATGGTGATCAAGTGTTAGTGTTATCTTGATGAACAAACTATCTATTTTTGTTATTGTGAAAACATAAATACAGGCGAGCCGGGGAATCCTATCTTACCGATTATTATTTTAAAACATTGTCTTTCTGGCTCTTTGAGGTCGAATTACACTGATGTTGGAAAGGTTCCCTTCCGTATAAATAAATGCATTTTCTGGTTTGAATCATGTCCCAATGACTACTTGCACGTTAAATGAAGCAGTACAGGGAGGATGAATTATTTGGTGAAAATGCACAAGACAATATCTGACACACACCAATACCTCAACCTAGCTTTAAAGCACGGTGGAGGCAGCATCATGTTTTAGGGCTGTTTTGAATATTGCATAAACACCATTTACAGGTTTCTGTCAATGCAGCAAGAAAATGGTTAAAAAGAAATACATGAATGAATGGGGAACACCAAGTCTGAATGCTGACCTTTACTAAAATGTTCAGGCTTGATTTGAAGGGAGACGTTTTCTCAATAAATCATAGGAATGTTGAACACTGTTTATTTTTTCAGGAGAGTAGTGGGAAGAAAAAAAAATCTTCCTCTTCACTGTGAGAGCCTCACAAGCACCTATGAGGAAATATCTAATTGAGATTGTTTGTAATAAATTAGTTTTTAAAGGTTTACTTATGTTCTGCAGGCTGGACTGTGGTGGGGGATTATTCATTTTGTGTTCAATAAATACATGAGAAGTACAGTCTTTGTGTGTTATTAGTTTAGTCACCACATTTTATATGCATTTAGTTTAGAAGTCCTGGACCGACTGCAGATTTATAACCATGTTTTCATGTGAATTCATAATCACTTTCACAGTCCTGACTAATCATCCTTATACCATGATTAGTCAGCGGGAGAAGGGAAAATGATAAAAACCTTGGTCGGCATTAATCATCATAATTATGACCTGAGAAAGGCTTCATCTGGGATTACACAACAGAATGGTTCAATGTTTTAAAAGTTCATTCTAGATGTTTATAAGATCTTCAGCCAAAGAGAAAAAGACTATGGCGAAATAATGAAATAAGATCCACCAGCTCACCCCACCAGGTTTTTTACAAGGAACTACTTTAAGGCACACGCACGAACACACACACAGGATGCAGAATGGTTATTATCATTATTATCATTCCTCCCTTTCAGCCACCAGATGGGTCCACAATTGGATGTATACATTGAAAAAGCACACACACACAGTTGCTCCCTCATATTTCACTCCAGAAAAATCTACTATCATGAGAATTCAACATCAGTGTCCAGATTTCTTCTTCCACTATGTGGTACAAACTGTCAGGGTGACAAAAATGTGAGAGGTGTGACACCGACAGCTGGAAGATACCAGCTTCATTAATGGATTTGTGCCCTTGTGGTAGATCACAGCAAGTCGCAACAAGCCATTTTGGTTCTAGTCTTTCAAGACTGACATATTCAGTCTCTGGAGCCCACCCTCTTCACATATACACATGAAGACGCAAAAATAAACACACCTTTCAGCAGTTCCCATGACAGGATTTTAACTGTCAGAGAGAGAGAGAGAGAGCGCGATTCAGTGACACTGATCTTTGCTTTTCCTCTTAACCTTAAGTTTTTAAAAAAAGGAGGAACAACCCTGCACTTCTTGGCTGTATGAATGCAATCAAGGGGAGGTAGAGATGTAGAGATGCATACACGCATACACTGACGTGCATGAACTGTCGCCAACTGGCTGACAGTGATATGAGATAGCGTGTGTCCTATTTTAACCCCGATCATTTCAGTGAAGAAATCGGTGCAGTGACACCCAGAGATAAACAGAAGTCCAGGCAGCATTCACACTCAGTCCTGGGAAAGATTCTTGGCTTGTTCGAACAAGGTAGAGACCGATACCGACTCGCACAGTTTAACAGTATTGCATACTTTAAAACCACTGCCAGTCATGGTCCTGATATTTTCCCGAATCCGTGAGTAAAATCTTAAAGGTGCGTTAAAAGTTTCTGTAATCTTGCAGCGACCCATGAAGCAACATGTGGGTAATCTACCGGAGATATATAAATCAGACCTGTGCGTACGGTTGTGCAATCCCCTGTGCGTCACTTTGAAGGCCATTCTACTTTTAATGTGGACTTACTATGCTGTTGTTCCGTCCGTACAAAAATCACCAGTGAACATTAAACCACAGCCAATAACCTACGTCCAGAAACTAATCATGTTTTTAGCCATATTGTCAGGAGGAGGAGGGCAGAACGGGGGTTTTCACTTACCAGCAAAGACGCACAGAATATCCACCGCAACCAGAATCAGTTTCTTCCCATGTTCTGCCATGCTTCTTCAGACGGCTCGCCACTTTTATAAATAATAAATAAAAACCGCGTTTGGGGGAAAAAAAGAAAAGAAAAAGCAGGCAGGAAGGTTGTAAACTGAACACCTGGAGAAACTGTGGACAAAGTACTAACAGGAAAGAATAACCTGCTCGCTCTTCCGCCTCCAGTGATCCTTACCTGCCCGCCTCCCTTTATGCCTGTCTATCTGTCCGTCTGTCTTTCTATACACTTCGCGGTTGGCAGGTAAGTCGCAGAGGAAGCACGTTTTGGTTTAGCCTGCCTTTTTTACGCACGGGGGGCGCGTCTGTCTTTACAGAAAAAAGGAGAAAGCTAACAGATCATTTATCGTCCCAAAACGCTTGATGTTGAAAAAAGGGAAATTCCCCGACTTTCTCTCTGCTTTTCCTTTCTCTGCTTAGTTTGCAAGGTAATTAAAAGTTCAGCAATGTTTTCTCCAGTGCTGAGACTTCTTTGGGGGGGGGGGGGGGGGGGGGGGGGGGGGGGGTAAAATCACGACACCCTATTATTTTTCCAAACTAGTAATAAAGAGTGAAGCGATTTCACCCAACTTTGGCCTGGTTTCGCACTAACAGAGAGTCACTTAGTATACCACATTTGCCGAGGATTTGTGACCTGCTGACGCACAGTTGTAAGGGAATCAACGCATTTCTTTTAAATTTATTTTATTTTTCGCTTAAAATGAGTGGCAAACACTAGGTGCTGTAAACGAAGTTGGACAACGATGGACGGTTGGCCCAAACATGGCCTACACGTGCAGTTTTCTATAGGTTAAATTACATTTATACTAAACTCAAGGTGGGTCTGGCTACCGGAACACAGACACCACCCTGTATGATCCAGATGTTGGTTGTTTTGGGACATTTGGTGTCCACATTTAATCACAATCAGCTCTTAAGACTTTAAACTATAACAGCTCAAGTCTCCACACACCTGAGCCTTAAGACACAGATGAGGTGTGTCTGCTGTCTTGGTACTATTGTACTTGTCAACAATCAGCTTCAAAAATAGGATACAGTGCTGTTATTTAAACAGTTACAAGTGCACAATTCTGACCACGTGCTTGATTTGCAGGCTGCTTGCAGAGAGTGATTTATATTATCAAAATGTATCTAATTAAATATTAATTTCATTAATGTGAACAAGCTTCCAGCTCACAATTCGGCCCTAATAAGTTTTTCTTATCTCTGTTTTTATGTTCTTGCCTTTCGTTGCTTGTCGTAATGGCTGAATTTCAGTTAGTCTTTTTAATTTTACACACAATTTACACACAGACTAAATAAAGATTCCTTTACAGTAACTATAATGTGGATTGCTGAAAACAAATATATATATATTTTGTTGGAGTGATGACTCGAAACACAGAATTAGCACACAGTAAATTTAATATTTTACCCTTGAAATTCTGGTTCGTACATTGAAGTGGATATTTTAATTCTCACAACGTACAAATTATGTAAACCAAATACAAACTCAGCTCGGAAGTATTCACAGTTACAAAGATGGCTCATTCTACTGTAACGATAAACTCAAGTCAGCAGCAGCATTTTGAGGGGTCTGACTCTGAGACTTGTACAAGCCCACTTTCCAAACTGCAGGCGTGTAACAGAAAATAGGTAACATGTAGCAGAAGAGTCTAGACTAGCTGTAACAAACCAGAAAGATAAGAAATGCTGTTAATGGACAGTCTAGTTAGTCTTTGTTCACAGTATTTATAACTAGTTCAAGTCCTTTTTATATAAATAACTAAATCTATATCTTCCTACTTAGATAGACAGATATAGATATATACACTCACTGGGCACTTTATTAGACACACCAGCCCAACCCTAAAACCAATAACCATACATACTAAAGTCATTTGAATCTCCCTTCTTCCCCATTTTAATGCTCACTTTGAGCTTCCGAAGATTATCATCTATGTCTCTAAATGTACTGAACTGGCTAAATAGACTAACCAGTTGAACTTGTGTATCTAAAAGAGCGCCCAGTGAGTGTATGCTTTTTTTTTTTTCTTCATAGGCACACACATAAAGCTTTCAGATACCTGATTTCAACTATATAAGCAACAAGAATAAATCACTTCACTAAAAATAGAAAAATAACAGCCAAGTCAAACATCGGTAAAATACAGGGAGCAGTTTGCGTTAACATTCCTCAGCACTGACAGCCAAAACATGCGGCGTGTATATTAGTAAGATGAGGAAAAAAACTTCATAATGCCTCAAAACATATACAAAAAAGTAACCAATCAATCACAAATGAGTGTGTTTACATATATATAAAAAATAATCCATCCTCCCTTTGACTGCTCATATTTATCTTGTCAAATGAAAAAGATGTTCTTTACAGAGCCAGGCCAGCTGTTACCCTCTGTTTTCACTTTATATGCTTCTGCAGAGTATAGCTTCACATTTACTGTAGAAAAGTGGTATCCACATTCTCATCTCCTTCTTAGGAAGAACTCATATAAGTGCATTTCCCTAAATGTCAAAGGCAACTGATTCCTGATCACATCTTTTTTGATGGGAAAGATTCCCCAGCCAAAGCTTGAGAACATTCCCATCATTGGAGAATTCCCAGTTGCATGAAAGGGGCAGTGGTTTCCATTTTTGCCTCATAGAAAGAGGTTCCTTGGAATAAAGTCCACTGGCTACCTGGGCCCTTTCTGTATGAAGCTTGTATGTTCTCTCTGGATACTCCAGCTTACTCCCAGAGATATGTATGGAGTTAGGTTAATTGGTAATTTTAAACTTGCCATGAATGGTTAGACTGGTGACCTGTACTGGGTTTACACTGCCTTTTTGCCCTATGACACAGCCGGAGTAGGTTCCAACACTCGCCCCGGCAACTGGATAAGCACAAGGTGGATGTATGAATGTGGTTTACATATAAATAAAACATAATAATGACATTTTTGATGAATAAATATTATGTACTTCCCTTCCGTGACACTAAATTGTTGACGAAATGTAAGGATCACACTCCACAGGACAGTAGGAGAAATCCACAAAGATAGAAGGGAGAAACTGGGAAAATGATGTAGTGAAATTATCTGAAGAATCACTGGGCTGACGGATGTTGTTAGACTGCAGCAATGAGTTAAAGCTGCTTTGAGAAAAAGGATGCTTGAGGGAACTGATTTCTGTTGTGCGAGAAGGTAAAACAGCGGAAGAAGATATACTGCTTAAGTCAGAGAAGGAAGCGGGGATCTGATGGTGCTGCAGAAAATGATGCAAGGTTTTCTGTTCATCCTTGGGCTGTGACTGAGATGGCTCGCTGGCTCCACCTAGCTGCAACTTAACATCATTGACGTTAGCTGTCTGCCAGTTGTACTGGTCACAGGAGAGGTGCACAAGAGGCCCGGGAGTATTCTGGAGCGGTCCGGATAACATGACACTGGAGTAATCTGAGCAGCAGGGGGAAAGATCAGTTGCAGACCTTCTGGTTAATGTTTTCCCTGATCTACTTATGTCAAGTGGAGACCTGAGACTGGAATATGTTCGCAGATTACAGACACCCTGATAGCTGTGGTCCTGATCCAGGCTGGAGTTCTCCAGCTCACCAAGCACAATGACTTCAGAGTATTTGACTGCAGGCTTCTCCGGCAGCACAAGAGGATTCATACTCTGTGGGAAAAAAAGCAATGAAGTCAGACATGCTATCTCTATTCCAAGCTCTTTGCACTGCCACTGCTAAGCACCATACTTTAGGATTTTAAAACAGAACAAAGAGGAACTGTAAAAATGGCAAAAAAGCACAGACTGCTTTCTCTGTCTGCTTGTGTCTCCTGTTCACGTATGTGGCAGCTGAAATGTGAAATACAGAAATTCAAACTGAAATAAACCTACTTTGAAAGACTTTTTAATCTGAATGGGTCATTGTCATTTCAGCTGGCAAAACAACTGCAATTTCATAAAAAATGGCTCTGAGTTGTTGTATATTGTTCAAATAAAAGTATTAATGTTTATATTTCCTTTTTTGACATCAAATCCCAAAGAACTCGAATAACAGCTAGTGTGATAATCGCTGTGATGCTAACTTTGGCTAGTCACAACGAGGTTTAAAGTAAAATGCAGTAAAAATGCATAATGTTGGGAAGCTGTGCTGTGTTGTAATCATTATATGTTGGCCCCAGCACAGCAGACTAGACTTGAAGGGAGGCTGTATGACAGTCAGAGGCGGTGTCAGGTGTTGCGTAGTTGGTATGCTGAGTGCACTGGAAAGGCTGGACTATGCTGGATGTTACTGTAACAACGAAGACTCTGATAAGTGAGCACCCAGGAGAGCTGTCTGTCTCTCTCTGTGTGTCTTTGTTTTTTTTTTATTTGTTTTTGGTCTGTCTCTGGTCTTTTCTGTCTTTTTCCGCTGATGTGCATGTGCTTAAAGGTTGATACCCTGGAGTTTAGCTTCGCTGTTCTGATGTTTTTTCGTTTATTTGACTCTGCTCTTTTTGTAGAAACTCAATAAACATTGCAATGAACTCTGCATTTGTCCAGAGAATCTTTTTTTTTTTTTTAACTCTCCTTTGATCTATAAAGTTGAATACACAAGTGACCGACCAGAGAGAGTTTATCAGCTTGGCTCCAATGACCCACTTTGGGAGACAGCCTCAAGTGGCCATCTGAGGAATTGCAGTTCTTGGCACTTGGCGTGGATCGACAACGGGTATTTTCACTTTCAACTAATTGGGCAGCATATTTTTTTTTCTCATCAAACATTATTTAACAGCAGTGATTTATTTTACAGTATTTCCAGCCACAGATTGGTACAATAAAGTCTGCCCTTTTGAATAGCGGTAAGCTCCATAGAACAAACAGAACAAATGTCAGGCTTTTGCAACTCAAACAATACATGAAAGAAGGATCAATTGATTATTGGTTTTACTGTGATTGGCTGAAAAAACCCGATTTACCTCCAATGTAGTTTTAGGGGCCCAGTGGGACAAGCTACTGTTGGAGGGATCAGGGACATCTTTACATAGCTTCTCTTTCACACTAAACATCACAGAAAATATAAATAAATAAATAAGTAAATAAAAAACGCAAAAATTCATCTCAAGGCTTTGCATGCAATAGCTGTATGTTTGTATAAGATAGATATTTAAATGGATATCTTACATTCCATGCTGTGCTAGGCAGGCCATCAGTATCAGTGCCAATATCGTCAGCACGAGTGGAACGACCACATACATCACTACCGAGATTTCCTCAGAGCCTTCAAAAACACATAAAGTTGTTAAATATAAAGGTGTGTGTGTTTTATGCTTTCTTTTTTTTTACTTTTAAGGTTTGTTTAAGTTTGTCCTCACGTATGTGCACATTAGCTATGGTCCCAGTTTCTCCGGCGCCAGCCTCAGTATTGGCCTGCATGAAGATGGCGTAGTTACCGGGTGACAGATTCTGCAGCGTGTAGCTGCGAGCCTGACCAGGCACAAAAACACCTAAATAAACATGAGAAGCTATAATTGGCAAAATGTGATAAGGTAGGCGATCCATCAAGTCATAACAAATGGAAGGAAAAACAAACATCAAGCCTTTTACCCCTTTTTTCTTGGTTAACTTTATCCTCAAAGGAAAACAAAGACAAGTCGGTTTAACCTTGCACTTCCAAAAGGATTGCTTTTAATAAAGCAGTGTTTAAAAAAAAATGCATGATGTATTTAATCTGTAGTTTTTCATCTATGCTTCACATATCCTTTCGCATCGTAGCGTGTTTTTTTTATGAGTCTGAGGATATGAAGTGGCTCAGACTGCTGCATAGTAAAGGTTTAGTATTGTTAGTCGTGTTTCTGCTGTGTAAATCCGAGAGTGGCTGTTTCGTGATTATGGTAGTTTACAGTACTGTGAAAAAGTCTTACCCCTCATTTCTTTTTATTTTGCTACCAAAACGGGAAGCAGGTGCACCAATTTATTGAAACATATGCAAACAGACATGGAAATACAGTATCTATGTAAATGTTGAGGTCGGGGCTCTGGGGAAGTCACTGTGAAGGGGGGGGGGGTTTCTATCCAAGAATGTTTATAGTGCACTGGCAGTGTGAGGGTTTTTTTTCTCATATTGACAAAATGAAGACACCTAATCAGATGCTTTCCAGGCAGATCAAAATCCGACTTTAAGTTTCTGTGTAATTTCATCAATCTCGTTGAGATTGGGCTAAAATACAGCCTCAACCTGTGACAGAGCCTCCTGTGTTTTACAGATGATTGTTGACACTCACTTTTATACCTCTCCTGAACTTCTCCATATGTTTTGATGGCCAGTTGAACCAAAACGAATACCGCTCATCTCCTGTAGATAGCATTTGGTTTTTTGGCCTGCCAAATCTTCTTTTGTCCTTCCTTTGTCCAGCTGCCTCAAATGCCCAAGGACACACTGCACATCGTGCCAGAATATGCAAAGGTTTCTCTCCCACTCTCCTTTTTCTGAGAATATGCAAATGTTTCAGCTAATACCTCTTAGGAGATCACCTTGTTGGTGCAAAGACATTATTTTATGACTGTGTTATCTTTGGCATTTTTTTTTTACATTCAAATAACGAAATGGGGGGAAAAAAAGCATTAAATGTCTTGAGAAACAATACCAAAAAAAATTAATATAAAAAAAAAAACATAGGACCGAACTTAAAATTTGTAAAAAGCAGCCAATTTGCAGCCAAATATGGAGAACTATTGCTCAGGACCACGTTCTTTTTTTGTACAATGAAGTACTCATAAACTGCTGACTCGTTTATACAGGGATGAAGTTGTTAAAAATAACAAGTATAGGGTCTTTACAATATAAAGCACCTGTGAAGCTGGAGTCTGCTACAGCGGTGATTTGACTAAATGTCTGCCTGCTAACGTGCTAATGGTGACAATAAAAACATCCTGATGTTTAATAGGTTTAGTATTTGCACAAACCAAAGTAATGCAAAAATGATCACCCTGATGGTTAATATGCTGTTACATTTCACAACATTTTTTACTATTATAGTTTGGAAATGTCACTAAAAATGTGCCAAGTTCATGAAAAAGTCTGCCATTATCAGTAAATCTATGTTTGCCAAGTAGATGCTGGATGTTAAACTGAAAGACAATTGCAGCTTGTTGGAGTGAAATGAAACAAAAATCAGATATTGTGTAAGGCCATTTTCATCTTGTTGCTGATCACTTTTGTGTGGCTGTGTATAAAGTAAAGGTGTGTCTTCATATGTGTGTCAGGGACTCACTCCTTGCGGGCTGGTCTCTGGTTCTGTAGTACAGAGTGTAGTTACGGAGGAAACCACGAAGAAGCTCCACAGGTACAGGACTCCAGGTGAGCTCCACCATGCCGCCTGAGATCTGCTGCACTTTTACGTCAATACCAGCTGAGGGTGCTGTGCGGACAGAAACGAAAGCAGGCAGTGCGATGATGGCGATGATAACTAAACCACATGTTGTAAGAAAAAGGCTATACCCTTATTTCCCAACACTATCCAATCTGATTAAATTGTTTGCACCAGGAAACTGAGATGATATCATCTTGCCCAGGAGTAGGTGACCTCCTTCCGTGACAGTGCGCAGCATTTCTATTCTTTTAAAGCTCTTTGAGTGTTCAGATAGAGTATAAGAACCAGTCCATTTACCCCTGTTCAGCATCTTGAGACAATGTCCCTCATTTTGACTGGCTCTGCAGAGCATGCACTTTTCTAATGTCTGCCTTTTTATTATAATGAAATCAAGTTTTAACCTATCTAATGTGATGCCAATCAGTGAAAGTTGCAAATTACCATAAAGTCACAAGCTTTGCAGATTTTAATGAATCTGACGGAAACTCTATTTTCAGAAAAACTGAGTTTTTGTCCTTTTTGCTATTGTTATTTTTCTAATTTTGCACCAAGGGAAAATGTGAAATGAAGTGTGCATGCCATAAAAGTGGCCACTTTCATGAGTAAATTCAGCAGATTCAGCCAACAAAGCAAAAATTAAAACAGCAGCTAAAAGTGACTTGTTTGTGTTGCAATTAGCCTTACCATCCATATCAGCAATGGCGTGATGATGGTTTTCATGATATACAACACGAAGTCATTGGCTTTCATAATGCACAGAGATTATAGTGCAACTCATCTTAAGCATCAATGCTGCCATTCAACTTCTGATTTACCTTCAAAGAAAATATTTATATATATTTCTACTATTCAATCATTGTCCACATGAATTGCACAATTTTGTAAGAGTCTACTTCAGTTGTTAGTTGGATTACTTTGAATATTAGGAACTAATTTGCAAGAACATTTTTTAAGAGGTGGAGCTTGAGCCAACTTGAAATTCGCCCTTGTATCTGCGAAATTATTAGAAAGTTCATCTTTAACAGACGACCTTGAGAGTAGCAGTCACACGCACGGTGGGGAAATTGTGAAGCATTGTGTATTTTTCTTATTGTATTTTTCACAGTCAGAAAAATACACAACCCTCAAAAGCCAAATAACAATCACATCGAGGTTGAAAGGCTACTTTAAAGCTCAGCATGAAACAACTGCAGTGTTGCACAGGCTACATACTTCCTTGCCGTGTGTACGTGTAGAGCGTTGTGTTTTCCCCCGCTCCTCGTTCGCCATACACGGCTCTCACAGAAACAGCATAACGCTCCATTGGCTTTAATCCCTCTGAAAAGAGATCAAACGTGAAAGACACTTTACTTCTCTGCTCTGTGTCTTCCTCATAAATCATCATCTTGATAAGTGGATATTAAGATTGATGGCGCCACAGTTTTAAACAGGCAGAGCTGTATTTTACAGGATTACCTGTGATAACCAGCGATGTCTGGTAGCGATTCAGTTTTTCCCAGTGTAGCGCGCTGCTATTTTTCTCTCTCACCGCAAACCACTCCACCACATAGCTGCTCACAGATGCATCACTTAGAGCCACCCACCGAACCTCCAAGCTACTGCCGTTCAGAGGAGTTGCAGTAATGTGGCTTGGGAATGGTGGCTCTGTGGAGCGAGGAGGAACAAGATGACTACCACGGGATTTAAAAACCAATTGTTAGTGCATCAAATTTTTTTTCTGGCGTCTCTTGGTTGATATTGGTCCCTTATAATGTCATAAATTACCAAAAGTCAGATTAAACAATGGTGTCGGTAAATAATGGTGTATCTGCACCATTATTAGTACAGTTTGCTGTCTAATTTGTTCACAGGATTTCTTTTAGTGTAATACCTGCCCTTCCGCCAATGAAAGATCTCTTTATGACCGACGAATTAACTTTTAACAAATGCGGATGACAAATGCACCAAAAGGCTTTGAAAGGTTCAAAGACCTTCTTTGGGTCCTGTCATGCTTTGCTCCTCAAAAGAACTTTGTCTGCTGTTTCTTTTAAACATGGATAATAACACACTATTCAGTCTTTCCTTTATACTGTTTAGATTGTGTCATGTTTATATTATATAAACTCTGTGTTTTTAAAAGTCCTATACAAATAGTTATTATTTTTATTATTATTATTTTGTAGTAAGAATCAGCCGCATGACATCTGGCGTGTCACTTTATTAAGCATTTTTGTTTCCTGAATTCAGGTTCAGGTCAGGCAGGCTGTTCCTCCCACTCACATCCTCCAGGTTACACTATCAGTGTCCATATGGGCTCTGAAGTCCCCAAGTAGGACAAGTAAGTCTCCGGCTGTGGCACATTTCAGCACTCCAGTCAGGGACCTGAAGAAGGCCAGGTACTCTGCTCGACTGACCCAAAGGCGCAGGGAATCAACCTTCTCGTTTAGTGGGGAAAACCCCAACGTGCAGTCGTCCAACCCCTCTCTAGCAGACTGGTTCCTGAACCCAAGTTGTGGGTTGAGGTGAGCCCAACTATATCTAGCTGGTATCACTTGGCCTCAAGTACTAGGCTCAGGCTAAAGAGGGGACATTCCAATTTCAGCAACTGAGAATCAGATTGTCAAGTCTTTGACAGCTGCCTAATCCCTTAGTTATACTTCAATAGGCTCAGGCTGCTCCAGTAATGCACTGAAGCCCCCCCTCCGTGTTTATGCACAACAATTGCATTAATTGTTGGCGATTGTTAAACTCTGTTGCTCTCTTCCAGAATGTGTCTTTTGCCCTCCCCTCTGCTCTCTTCTCTTTCCTCTCACCTAACCGGTCGCTGCAGGTGGTCTTTACCCTGCAATACAATGCACCTTGAGGCAACTGTCATTGTGAATTTGCTCTATATAAATAAAAATTTAATTAGACTGAATTATGTGGTTGCCTCTTTTGAGTGAGACATGAATACTCTGGTCTACAACTTGGAAAGAATAGGGAAAAGAGAAATAATGGGTGGGGTGGCATGCCTAACTCGGGCATCTTTGTGTTACAGATAAAAATACGGACAGAGATCTTTTAACTACTCCGCAAAAACCTTTTGTGGGAGCCAACTGCCAAATGTCGTCATTATAAGTAGGAACCGCATTATTAGAAACATGTAAGATTCATGACGTTTCCATGGCATGTCAATAAACATTTCACGTTTAATTGGAAAATTTGTCAGAGACCAATAATTGACAAGTTACTTTTAGTATAATCCTCAAAGACAAGTGCATTTGGTCCACTGTGTGCAACTTCAGTAATTATCAGATAATGATAATAATGCAGAAAATCATCTTTTACTAAACAGCGATGCCTACCTGTTTCAGAGGATCCATGCAGCAAAATCTTAGATTTTGGTGACACGCCGGCAGAGGTGGAGGCCGTCAGAGTGCAGAAGGAACGCCCAGCAGGAAGGAGCAAGCTACAGGATGTACTCAAATGGTGCAAATATTTGCAGCTCCCATGATCACTCAAGATCGGAGTGCTTTCTGTCTGGCAAGTCACGTTGTAAAAGACAATTTTGCCATTGGCCAGAAAATGAGGTAACGGCTAAAAACAGAAAGAGAAAGCAGTGACTCAAAGCGATGTAATATTACTGAGATTTTAATTAAGCAATCCTGTTATATAAACACAGATTTTTAAATTCTCTCTCCGTTTTCTCGGGCTGTCTCAGTCTTACTCTAAACCTGAATCAAACTTAAATGCAATAAACGAGTAAGTTTAGGGAGACATAAAAGAAATTAGAGACAGCGTAAGGGTGGAATGGTGATTAAAAACAAATTGAATCCCAAAGATTATTAAACAGTAAAGCTCAGAGTGATAGTCATAAGATATTAAACTAGCGAGCTCAAACTCCCATGCAATTCAACACACACACACACACACACCTTCCAAAGCAGAGAGACGAGTCTCCATCCATTCCTGTGATTTTGTTTCACTCGTCTCCAGAATACTGGTGCTGCAGATGGAGCTGATAGGCGAAAAGAGGGGAAAACATACAAAAATAATTTGAATGAGATCCACCAGAACATCGAGGGACACAGTGAAACTACCTGCTGGCAGTGAACAATTTCAGATTTGTCTTCTACAGCAGGGGTGCTTCCTGTTAAGGAATGATCTAGCTCTTTGCCATTTGTGTCAGCAATTGCTGACACATAACAACACAGGTGGGAGTCATGACGGATGTGATACTACAGTTTATTTGAACTGTGTCTATGATGTCTTTAACACATAGCTGTCTTCACTGTTATTTTTGCCACATAATCAAATCTAGTTCAGAAACAGAGCCTGGAAGCTGGCATAGGCAGCGGTGCCCAAGTATTTATTCTAGGTCATGGTACTGAGGGTTGGTTGGTTTATTTGAGCGGCAGCTGGTCCACCATTTACATGTTAGGTAGAGTCAAACATCTCAAAAAATGATTGCACGTCGCTGACCTGGAAATTGGTACTGAAAGACAAATATAAATAAATGAATAATAACCTTCTCTCTGCATCTTTGTTTTCTGACAGCTTCCCACTGTCCATACAATAGACTAGAGCGTAAAAAAGCATATGAATGCATTTGAAATGAGGAACACACGAAAAGATTCTAGAAGGTTCATCTAGGTTTGTGTAGCTGGTCCACATTTGGTTTTTGGACTAACTGAGTGGGGTGGCTGTAGCTCATTCGGTAGAACAGGTCATGTACTAATCGAAAGGTTGGTGGTTTGATCCCTGGCTGGCAAGATACTAACCCCCACTAACCTCCATCCATCGGCGTGTGAATGGATAGAAAATGCATAGAAAAAGTGCTTTCTTGAATGGGTGCATGTTGTATAAAGCACTTTGAGTGCTCCAGGAGAGTAGAAAAGAGCTATATAAAAATCAGTGCATTTACCATTTACTTAGGACATATCAACTTTGTGATCATAAACATAAAGTTGCTGGGGATGTGGCACTAAGCACTAAACCATCTTGGCTTCATTGGAACTAGGGCACAAAGTGTAGTCGTTAGCCATTTTCATTAGTAAATTAGTGTTTTTATATATATATATATATATATATATATATATATATATATATATATATCCATCCATCCATCTTCATCCGCTTTATCCGGGGCCGGGTCGCGGGGGCAGCAGCCTAAGCAAAGAGGCCCAGACCTCCCTCTCCCCAGCCACCTCCTCCAGCTCATCCGGGGGAACACCAAGGCGTTCCCAGGCCAGCCGAGAGATATAATCTCTCCAGCGTGTCCTGGGTCTGCCCCGGGGCCTCCTCCCGGTGGGACATGCCTGGAACACCTCACCCAGGAGGCGCCCAGGGGGCATCCTTACCAGATGCCCAAACCACCTCAGCTGGCTCCTTTCGATGTGGAGCAGCAGCGGCTCTACTCTGAGCCCCTCCCGGATGGCCGAACTTCTCACCCTATCTCTAAGGGAGATGCCAGCCACCCTTCGGAGGAAGCTCATTTCCGCCGCTTGTATCCGCGATCTCGTCCTTTCGGTCACTACCCACAGCTCGTGGCCATAGGTGAGGGTAGGGACGTAGATCGACCGGTAAATTGAGAGCTTCGCTTTTACACTCAGCTCCCTCTTCACCACGACGGACCGGTGCAGCGTCTGCATTACTGCAGCTGCAGCCCCAATCCGTCTGTCGATCTCCGGCTCCCTTCTCCCATCACTCGCGAACAAGACCCCGAGATACTTGAACTCCTCCACTTGGGGCAGGACCTCATCCCCGACCCGGAGTGGGCACTCCACCCTTTTCCGGCTGAGAACCATGGCCTCAGATTTGGAGGTGCTGATCCTCATTCCCGCTGCGTCACACTCGGCTGTGAACCGCTCCAGTGCGAGCTGGAGGCCCTCACCCGATGAAGCCAACAGAACCACATCATCCGCAAAGATCAGAGATGAGATCCTGAGGCCACCAAAGCGAAAGCCCTCCGCCACTTGGCTGCGCCTAGAAATCCTGTCCATAAAAATTATGAACAGAACCGGTGACAAAGGGCAGCCCTGGCGGAGCCCATCACCCACCGGGAACGAGTCCGACTTATTGCCGGCAATGCGAACCAAGCTCTTGCAACGGTTGTATAGGGATCGAATGGCCCGTAGCAATGGGCCAGACACCCCATACTCCCGCAACACCTCCCACAGGACACCCCGAGGGACACGGTCGAATGCCTTCTCCAAGTCCACAAAACACATGTAGACTGGTTGGGCAAACTCCCATGCACCCTCAAGTATCCTCGAGAGGATGAAGAGCTGGTCCAGTGTTCCGCGACCAGGACGAAAACCGCATTGTTCCTCCTGCATCAGAGGTTCGACTAACGGACGAACTCTCCTTTCCAGCACCCTGGCATAGACTTTCCCGGGGAGGCTGAGGAGTGTGATCCCCCTGTAGTTGGAACACACCCTCCGGTCCCCCTTCTTAAAGATGGGGACCACCACCCCGGTCTGCCAATCCACGGGTACTGCCCCTGATCTCCACGCAACATTGCAGAGGCGTGTCAGCCAGGACAGCCCTACAACGTCCAGAGCCTTCAGGAACTCGGGGCGGACCTCATCAACACCAGGGGCTCTGCCACCAAGGAGTTGTTTAACTGCCTCAGTGACCTCGCCCCCAGAAATTGGCGGGTCATTCCCCTCATCCCCAGACTCTGCTTCCTCCTTGGAAGACGCGTCAGTGGGATTAAGGAGGTCCTCGAAGTATTCCTTCCACCGCCTGACAATTTTCTCAGTCGACGTCAGCAGCGCTCCGCCAGCACTATACACAGTGCAGGTAGAGCACCGCTTTCCCCTCCTGAGACGCCTGACGGTTTGCCAGAACCTCTTCGAGGCAGTCCGAAAGTCTTTTTCCATGGCCTCTCCGAACTCCTCCCACACCCGAGTTTTTGCTTCAGCCACTGCCCGAGCCGCATTCCGCTTGGCCTGTCGATACCTGTCGGCTGCCTCCGGAGTCCCACAGGCTAACCAAGCCCGATAGGACTCCTTCTTCAGCCTGGTGGCTCCCTTCACCTCTGGTGTCCACCATTTGGTTCGGGGATTACCACCACGGCAGGCACCAACCACCTTGCGGCCGCAGCTCAATGCAGCAGCTTCGGCAATGGAGGCGCTGAACATGGTCCATTCAGACTCGATGTCCCCCGCCTCCCTCGGAATGCTGTTGAAGCTCTGCCGGAGGTGTGCGTTGAAGATCTCGCGGACTGGGGCCTCTGCTAGTCGTTCCCAGCACACCCTCACTACACGTTTAGGTGTACCAGGTCTGTCCAGCGTCCTCCCCCGCCACCTGATCCAACTCACCACCAGGTGGTGATCAGTTGACAGCTCAGCCCCTCTCTTTACCCGAGTGTCCAGAACATATGGTCGCAGGTCTGGTGATACGATTACAAAATCGATCATCGACCTACGGCCTAGAGCGTCCTGGTGCCACGTGCACTTATGGACACTCTTATGTTCGAACAAGGTGTTCGTTATGGCCAAACTGTGATTAGCACAGAAGTCCAATAACAAAGCACCGCTCGGGTTCAGATCAGGGAGGCCGTTCCTCCCAATCACGCCCCTCCAGGTCTCGCTGTCGTTACCCACGTGAGCACTGAAGTCTCCCAGCAGGACAACAGAGTCTCCAGGTGGAGCACCTTCCAGCACCCCCCCCCAGGGACTCTAAGAAGGCTGGGTACTCCGAACTGCCACTCGGCGCATAAGCGCAGATGACAGTCAGGACCCGTTCCCCGACCCTAAGGCGCAGGGAACAAACCCTCTCGTCCACCGGGAAAAACCCCAACGTACCGGCAGCAAGCCGAGGGGATATTAAAATACCCACCCCAGCCCGCCGCCTCTCACCAGGGGCAATTCCAGACTGAGACAGAGTCCAGCCCCTCTCCAGGAGACTGGTTCCAGAGCCCAAGCCGTGCGTAGAGGTGAGCCCGACTATATCTAGCCGGTACCTCTCAACCTCACGCACTAACTCAGGCTCCTTCCCCACCAGAGAGGTGACATTCCATGTCCCTATTGCCAGTCTTGGCAGCCGGGGGTCAGTCCGCCAGGGCCTCCGCTCCTGGCCGCCACCCGGCACACAATGCACCCGACCCCTATGGCGCCTCCTGCGGGTGGTGGGCCTGCGGGAGGATGGGCCCATGTCTCCTCTTCGGGCTGTGCCCGGCCGGGCCCCATGGACTAAGGCCCGGCCACCAGACGCTCGCCCTCGGGCACCCTCCCCGGGCCTGGCTCCAGGGCGGGGCCCCGGTAACCCTATCCCGGGCAGGGTAAACTGTTCCCTCTGTGTTTTTTTCATAGGGGTCTTCTGAATCGCTCTTTGTCTGGTCCCTCACCCAGGACCAATTTGCCATGGGAGACCCTACCAGGGGGCAAAAGCCCCCAGACAACATAGCCCCTGGGATCCCTGGGACACACAAACCCCTCCACCACGATAAGGTTGCGATTCATGGAGGAGTATATATATATATATATATATATATATATATGTATAAAAAACACTAATTTACTAATTTGTGTATATATATATATATATATAGTCGTTGTGTGTGTCCTTGGGCAAGACACTTCACCTACCGCCTACTGGTGATGGCCAGAGGGGCTGATGGCGCGATATGGCAGCCTCGCTTCTGTCAGTCTGCCCCAGGGCAGCTGTGGCTACAACTGTAGCTTGCCTCCACCAGTGTGTGAATGTGAGAGTGAATGAATAGTGGAATTGTACAGCGCTTTGAGGGCCCCGCAAAGCGCTGTATAAATGCAATCCATTATTATTATTATTATCATCATTATTATTATTATTATTATTATTATTATTATTATTATTATTATTATATGTAGGGATGGAGTTGTCGTGTTACCACAACCAAGATGAGTGGTTAATAGATGGAAAATAATTATTTAAAAGGGGTCTTTTCCTCCCCCTATGATTGTTTTTATAATCTTCCTTTAGTTATCATTATTACTAGGATCCAACAGTGGATTTAAGCAGAAGCATAGCAACCATTTCCTCTCACCATCTTCTGCTGTCCTTCCCTGAAGTGCTTTGCTCCACATGCTCCATGGACTTGCAGGGCCACGGTAACGGTGGCGAAGCCTGATGGTGTATTCTGTATCAGGTCTAAGGTGGCAAACCACGACAGAGTAGCCTTCCATTGTCACATTTCTGATCTGAAAATCAAGCTGTATAGCAAAAACAAAAAAGAATGAGGTTGTGAAGAAGCAATACATACAGTCTGATGTTTTGTGAAACAATTTAATATCAGTAAATATTTAAAGTGACTTCTTATGCTTTCCAACAAAGTCTTTTTTTTCTATGTTCTGCTGCTTAAAAATGTAACATTCTAAACACAGAAGTGGTGCTGAAGAGGAAGAAAACAGAATGTGTGAAGTTTTGGTTTCTGCAGGTGTGAAAATGAATGAACGTCTTATTTCTGCATGTGCATGCAGTTATAGTAGCGGCTCACCTGCTCAGTCACTGTTTCAATTTGTGAATTCAGATTTCCCTGCTGGATTTCATTGTTAGACACAGGAAAGTCCGATGATACGCGGCTCCAAGTTACATTCAGACACTGAGGAGAGCCACGAACTTCTGTTACGTTGTTCAGGGTGGCTGGAGGCAGCATCACTGAGAAATATGGGAAGAGAGACGTGAGGCATGAGCGATGAGATGGGATAAGCAAAGGGAAAGCAAAACTACCGTACCTTCTGTCCTGCCGGGCTGACATCGAGGGTGCGATGAAAAGCTCTCGCTTCCACCGTGTGCTGTGACTGTGATGCAAAAGTCAATCCTTGAAGTTGAACCATTAAGTCCTATTGTGCAGGTGGTTTTATGCGTGGTGCAGGTGTATGTCTTTTTTGCAGACCTGTTGGCACTTTGACAGAAACAAACATGCACCTACAAGGTCAACGGAGCGCTACTACATGAAAAGAGAGTGATGTTCCAAAAAAAGGCATAAAACCACAAACCCACACAGAAACATGTTGTTCAAATTCACAGTTTTGCATACATCTTGAATAGTAATATCAGCTATATATATATTTTAAAAAAACCTAGAACAAAAAAAAACACTGAGGAAGTGGAAACTGTGTCGAAGCATATCAAATCTCCCATCAAAGCCTCACACGAATGTCATTTTCAAAGGTGATTACACACAAAAGGATTTGCATAGGCACAATGAATTACCATCAAACAACAACACCAGCTCCAACTTGCAAATCTGCCTGCGTGCCAAAGCACAAAGGTGGACCACTGCTGAACGGAGACTTGGGTAATCTCAATGAAATGGATCATTCTGAATCCATCACAGGCACCGATAAACACTGCAGATTGCTAAATCAATGTCAAGTTGACGAGCAGCACACGCTACATCTCACTGAGAAGAAAAATGCAATGAAAAAAAAACCAACCCAAAACTGAGCCTGCCATGACAGATATCAAACTTACATCTAAGACAGTATCAGACAGTTTGCTTCCTGCTTAGCAGCAGCTGCAGAGAAATTTTTTAAAGGACCTAAAGCCATTTCTCAAGTTGAATTTCACAGTCATTAAAACATTAAATTAAAGCCGTTCGTCAAACTCTTTCTAATAACGACCTCTCTTTAATAATAACAGTGATAAAGGATTTGGCACTGGTGACGCAAACTCATACAGAATGATTAGTAGCACAAATCTTTAACAAATTAAACCTGCAATAACTGATCTGTCTTTTCCACTCACAGATAGCGCACACAAGTGCTGAACGCACCGACAAGCGCAATTTGCAATTATGGACAAGCTTTATCGCTTACTTGTAGATCTGTTACTGGTCTCCTGGCAAAAGTGCAACATTCACACTTGTATAAGTTTGCTTTTAGCTATACGTTTTTGTTTCTTTAACTGGCATTTTTTTCTTAGCAAACAGCTGCATGTTGTAGCCTGAAAGACAGGTAAGAGCAGTAAGCGTTCATCATAATAGTAAAATTATGAGTCAGTCTGTGAAACAATGACCTGAAACTTTCCCTTACAGTCCCGTAAAGCTGAGCAGAGCTCAGGTGTTAAGTTCCCTGGAGGTTAATGATAACATGCCCGATGTTTTCATGTTGTTATACACTGAATGTTTTGTTGCAGTGTAGAATAAAGATGCAAGATTAAAAAACTAAAATTACAAAAGGTTTTCCGTGTAGCCAAAGGCTGATTCTTGTAAGGGTTTTTCATCTTTGCCGCCATTGCCCCAAAAGACATCAACAGCGAGTTCTTTTATTGAGAAAAGCTGTTTTTTTTAGACAGAAAATGATCAATTTCAAACATTTTTTTAAAAAAGATACATCTTCAGAAAGACTGAGTGGTACTTTGGACTTTTCATGGGGTTAGTGGACATTGTTAATCTACCAATGTTATACATCAAAAGGGAGAACTTGAGTGAATGAAAGAACAAGAAAAACAAACAAATGGGAAACAAAAGACCTAGTCAACAGGGTGATGAATATGAAAAATGATGTAAATTATAGGCTGCAGGCATCAGATCTCCGAAGAACAACACTGAAGATTTGTGTGTGATGGCCTTTCCAAAATTAAAATACTGTATTATAACATTTTTCAAACAATTGCGTTAAACCTAACAACTGATTCTGATTAGATACTCTGATTAGGGTCTATAAAATCATGATCACAAAAATAGATTTTTACGTTGTTTCTTTTTCACTTTCCTTATCTACATATTATTCAAATGTCTTTGTCTTTCTTTTTATGTAAAAGAACATTTTGTCTCACCTAGATATCTTCTCAACCTGCAGAGTGTATTTCGTTGTTGGTGTGTCTCCGGGCTCCCAGTGGCAGGTGACATTAACTCGATGTATGAACACACAGCCGATTAGCCGAGGGGGTCGGGGGAAGGCCGTGGATGTTGTAATGCAAAACACTGGAAGCATTGAGAGTGGCTGGAGTTAATGACATGGAAAAGCACATGTTGCAGTTCATTGATAAGGATGAGTGTGGTTTTTAGTTTATTGTGTGGTGTAGGCGGGTAAAAGTGGATTTTAAAAAAATAAAATAAAATAAGGACCTTTTATCTATGAGCCAGTCGTTGCATGTCAGCACTCGTGCCTTGCAGTACCTTTATTAAGCAGACTCATCCTTATTAGCAGGATTTATACTGATGCCAGTCTCTTTTGAAGTTTTGATTGATTATGTGTGCTGAAAAAGAATGAGGCTACGCACATTTTAAGCATCAGCGCAACTGTTTTATCATCTCAGAGTGTGAACACAGTGCAGAGAAAGGCTTTCATGTGACTCAGGTATGCAAAACCTCCACTGCCCAAGTCTGACTCACTGTTTTCAAATTTGGGATGGTGAAAAAGAGATGATGAGAAGAATTAATTAGCTTTGAGCCATTTATAAGTTATTTTACCTGAGGTTACAACAGTAGTTCAGGCAAGACGGAACAATATCCTTTCTTGGCTCCTACTGCCATAGCTTGTTTTGCCTGCTGGGTATACCTGTTGTAAGCCAATATAATCATACGCTGGTACAGGTGGACTGATTTCTTCAGAATGATGATAATGCTGACATTCGGGGACTTTTAGCTGTCTCAACTCACCAATCTGCTGCAAGATTAAAGCTAAAAAGAGGCAAAACTTTAAACCGATGATGCATAAATAGGGGATCTGGAGCTGAACTGCAGTTTCTGGCCTCAGGGTGTATACCGGGGATCCTTTGAATCCAGTGGGTTGCACACTGGGGCCTGCATGGATCAGGCTAGTTCCAGTGTAGATGGTCGAGTGGACCGGGCTAAAGGGGAGACTGCAGAGCAATTCAACACCTTGGGCTCTTAGTTGTGTTTCCAAGCTGTTCCTCAGTTGTTTTTCTGGAGTGGCAGGATGCATTCCACTGCTGGGGGAGGACACTGCTGATAGGCAGAGCTCGTGTGATGGGTGTGCATTAGTGCAAGTAGCACTTTCGTGAATGTCTTGCAAGCGGAACATTGCATTGCAACAGGAGGTTTACTGCTATTGAAGTCCCCTGTCACCTATGTTAATAATAATAATAATAATAATGTGCCACTTACGACATGCTTCTAGTCATCCGACAAATGCTTGCCGAATTACGCACTCCGTGTTTTGGTCTTCACAGGCTTAAATAACAAAATGTTGTGCTCCACTGCATTCACTCACTTGTTGATAAGCTTGTCTGCTAATTGGTGTTTTATGGGTATTATACAGTAGAATAACAAAACGGTGTGGTATAAAACCAAAAACAATAACCTGGGAGGAAAGTAGAGGGATGTGGTGTGACATGTTGTGGTTGTAACTTTCTCATGCTTGGTGAGATTCTGTCATTTAAATAACAAATTATTACCTGGTTCCACTAACGACACTTCCAGAAATACCAGCACATCCTCACATATTGTTTGAAAGTTTGCGCTGGATGATAACAAACAGCAGAAAGATAACAAAGTTAAACATTACCCAGGACGAGTCCAGCCCCCAGCAGCCAGGTCCACAACACAGCTGGACTCCGCTCCATGAAGACCAACTGCTTTTTCACCCACTCACTCCCATCATGCTACATGCAAATCAAGGACTCTTCAAGGACTCTGCACGCTGTTCCGCAAAATTGCTAAAAAGATTTGTGAAGTGTCAGCACAGGATGCCTGATAATGAATAGCTTTAGTGGTTAGATTACATCATTTCCATTGAATGCATTTCTGTAAGTTAAAAACAGTTTCACTACAACATTTTTTTTTTACTGCTTTGAGTTCCTTGGCATTGCACCATAGGAAACGCACCAACCAATGTGACACATAGCAGTTTGTGCAAGTGACTTCCTAAAGTTTGTGAAAGTTTGCAAGTGGTGACTAGATCGATCACAATAAACAATTTCACATCTGACTTTTCCCCTTGACAGAAAACAAAGCTCCCCTCGGGGTGGGAGCTCTTACTCAGTGTGTAGGCGCACACCAATACAAAGCCACTCCAGATTTTTTGGTTATTTAAAGTCAGAATAGAAAACAGCATTTTAAAATGGATTATCATTATAGCCCATCTAATACATCTCTCACAATCTGATATATTGGTATCTGCATACATAGTAGCCTGAGTCAAGGGTCGTTGCAGTAAGCTGATACTGCTACCTAGTTAAACTGCAAGCAAAGTAACCAATGGCCCAGATGTTGTGCTTTAAAAACATTGTGAACTTTATACATTTATTGATGTACTAATATCAGAACTTTTATGTGCAAAAAGGTGCCAATCAGAATCGCCCATAACAAACTTCACTCTGAAATCTAAAGTTACATTTGTGCTAGATTCATAGTTTTCAGATTGAGGAGACAGTGACTGAGAGTTTTAGATGCAACTTGTTTTGGGTTCATAAAACAGTTTGATTATTTAATTTAATTATTTAAAGGAAGCTTACTTTCAGCTAAAGCACAGTGCGTGTAATATATAGAAGATTATAAACTATTCGCTGATTTACTGTGTTTAGTGCTTCTAAACACAGAAATGATATAGCATAGCTTTCAAGTATTCCACCTTTGCACGAATAGCATTATTAATAGACGTAAAATGCTTTAAATATATTGAAGAAAAAAAATCAGGAAATTCTTAAGTCACACACTGGATCTTTATTAATCAAAACAAGTTCAGTAGAAATCAAAATCATCAAATCTTTGAAGGTTGGAAGTTAGTCAGAGTTAAACATTGCTCAAGTGTTCCTTTTTATTATTATTATTATGCATATAAACGAATCACTGGACTACAGGATGACCCCAATCAATTTTTTTATTGGATCACTGTTACTCCAATTTTTATTTGATGGGCTCTCGCAACCTGTTTCTATTGTAACTCAGCAGGTTCACAACAGGACATTAACAGCTGGAGTACTTTGGCTTTCTGGTCATTCCTGATCACTTTCCACATTTATTTAATTTAATTTAAAATGCGTAATAGCGAAATGGTTACGATGCTTTTTGTTTTTGACCAGCTGATCAAAATAGATTTGGGTAAAACATCGCAACAAAGTGAACTCGAAATTTGCAAATAATGGGCGATTTTTTTTTTCGAACTGAAAAAGCCAACTTCTCAACCAACTCACTAATAACGATGCGCGAAAGCACCAATGAGAGCTCAAGGAATAAAGCAACAATCACTTTTAATCACTCATTATGAATTGTGGTAGCAGATTTTCTCGTCAACAAACCGCTAACACTTGAGCAGCTTGACAGGTTGTCTTTTTGTTTGCTTACTGAAGCGTTAATCACGTTAAACAGCAGAACAAATATGCGCTATGTGAGTTTCAACCAAAGTTGCAATTCATGAAACGAAACGAGCGGCTGCAAAATGTTAAAATCCGAACTCCTCTTACCGGATTATGCCCGAACGATACCCGTCTCGTAGAGTTCATCTACAGCATTTGCGCAAAATCTGCCGCCTGTCACCTCGAAGTAAACACACCAGTACCGCCCCACTCCGTGCCCAATGTGTGGCGTGCTGTTGCCTAACTGCGGATCGAGGTCCCCCCAAACGGTCACTTTTATATAGTCTACATTTACACGTCACAAATATCTCATAACTTTTTCTATAAAGAAAAACAAAACAAAACAGGTTTCACTTTCCCGCATTCTATGTTGTGGCCAGTTTACACAGAAACTACTCTAAAACCATTAGGCGCATCTGCACTATAATAATAACAATCGCTTCCTTTCAGCTATTACCTTTCTTAGCCCCGAAATTGGTCTGCAGTGTGTAAAACTGATGCATGGGGCTTGTGTTAACAATAACTATAAAAGCAATTAAGACGTGAAGGATGTATTACAGGATATGTGTTGCATAATGTCACAAAGAAACTTCATCTGTGGGTAAGAATAGCCCCCCAGTTGGTCTAATCAACCTGCAATTAAGCATGTTGTTCATCATTACCAAAGATGCACAACAATAGTCTTTAAAAAAAGATATTTCACACACAAGCATGTTTTTAAGGGAAATAAGGAGAATAATTACACTTAACAGCAGCTTTATCCTGGCAAAAATTAGACGGGTAAAATCAGGAAATCTTCAGTTAATACAGTAAGTCCACAGTGGCAAATATCCAAGGGCTTAAACACTAAGATGTTGCAGTAGTCTTTTACCTATGTGCATAGCTATTCATGCAGCAGAACAAATAACAAAGCTTAGTCATTATTTCACAAGGAAAACACTTCATCACGATTACAGTCTTCGGCAAGGAAAATGGAACAATCAACAGCTCTCTGGGGTGTTTGCCATCACTGCTCTTACTCTGAGCTGCATTTGCGAGACAGAGGCAAACAGAGCTGTTGTATTCTGGGAGAGGGGCTGGCTGATCGGGCTCCCCGGCTGATCGTGTATGGGTCATATCCCTCATACAGAGCCTTCCTCTCTTTAGGACTGGACAGATCAAGAAGTCTTTGGCTGGTTATGTAGCTCTTTGCAGCTTTGGAAACGGACCAGCACACTGGGCGGTCTCCTTTGAACTCGGGGTGGTCATTCTTCGGAGCTAGGGCAACAAGGGTGATTGTGTCAACTAGCAGACAATACAATGCAAGTTTAAACACATGAAAAAAGTCTAGACAGCTTGGAAAAAAAAGCAACTCAATTCTAAAAACAAATTTGTATTCAGACGAACCCCCACGAACAAGAAGTGGAACTACTTCAGTAACCTAAAGAAGTCCAGTTGCCTTTATTTCAAGCTCTCTAGAAAACCTTTACCTGGGTGACTGAGAGCCTAGACAAGCAAAGAAAAGCAAGCAGGTGAAAATTGCAAGGTGGAAAAAAATAGGCTTACTGGCGAGTAGCTCTATGTGTGCAGATGCTTTAGAGGGCAGGTGGATTACTTGTACATGTTTAGATTCGTGCCTGGATTTCTCCAGAACCTGCCTTCGCTTTGGCTGGGCGAGCTGGCAGATCCGTGAAGTGGCAACAGCTCTCTGTGTGCTTACCTGGAATCAAATTTGTAAATAAGCCGATTAAACACAAAGAAGAATGGTGTCAGTCAGGTGTTTTTCATCCTGTCCATATGAAACATGGATTTATAGTCATGTCACACACTTTAAATTGAAATGTATCACACCTAATTAGATAAATTAAGTTAAAAGGATGTACAGGCAATCACACATCTCAGGATTAGGGAAGTTATTAACTTTGATCATCCTAACTTTCCTTGAAGGGAAAGTCAAAGCCAACCACAAAACACCTGGACCTATTCATGCTTTCAGAATACAAAACCAGTAAAAAACACAAGACGGCTCTGTTGAAAGTTATAATATAATTATATAATATATTTTAAAGTTTTGGCGCTTTAAATACCGGACATTCTGGCCTAACTAACACAGTAGGCTGTGGAGTTTAAAAGACTTTGTGGCAGGTATGGTAAACTAGCAGTCATCTAACAATGCACCACATATTCATTTATTTTCTCTCAGGAAATAGTTTGTGTTACTCACAGGGACCGACAACGGGCAGGCGGGCTGCCAACCAGCTGCAGGCGCCCGAGGTTGAGCCAGATGACACACCCGTTTGGATGGGACGGCCTTAAGCGCCCATTCACTGACCTGCCAAATGGGAGAAATTCTGAGGAAGGACATAAAGATGGAGAGAGCTATAAAAAAAAAAGGTCTTGCAGGTACAGTTTAGCTACTGCCTAATTTGACATGTTTGTTTGTGACATGTGTAGTGCCAAGAAAATTACTATAAATAGGTTTTCTCGTTATGTCAGGGCCAAGGCCTCTAAAGGGAAGGCTTCAGAAGCTTCAGGCTTCATGAATGTCTGCACTTTACTCTGCTGCAGATATGCACACAGAAAATTCTGAGAGGTCTGATTGCAAACACTGATGATGAATGTTTTATCACTTGAATCCAATCAAACAAGTTTCTTATCTTGGTTTACTGGATCTTGCTAATAATATTAGTACAACATAAGAGATCTTAATGGGGACAGGGTGACAAAGCTGTGGGAAAATCTAACATTAAAAACTTTTTAAAAAAAGGAACAAGAAACTAGAAAACTGACTCATATCGTACGTATAAGAGCACATAAATGTTTCTGATAAAAAAACAACAACATAAAGTTATTAAGAAACTGCCCAAAATAAGTCGCGCATTTATTAGAAGTCTATTATATTTACGTGACTTGATTGTAGAACTTTCTACTTATGCACAAGTCCGACCAGCGGGGGGTTAACTCTGTTGAAAACAAAATAACAATTATGCACGGTGTTACAAAAAGGCAGCAAAGATCAAGTTTGCCAAGAGAAGAAAAAAGGAAAAGATTGGTACACAGACCAATTTTAGTGGTTAATCCGCTTCTTTCTGGTGGAAGCTTATCCAGCCAGTAAACAGACCGACTGAAAAACAGAAAAGAGCCCATTTGTGAAAAAGAAAGCGACAAAGACAGAGAGCTTCGTTAAAGGGTGTGATTCAGACCTACCGGTCTGGATATCTTAGTCTGTTTGGTTTGGGTTGAGCCAACTGCTGTATCCGAGTCGCCATGGAAACACTTTATGCAACTGGGAGAACACTTTGTTGCTAAAATGATTCAGTTGTAACAAAAGAGTGTTTCTCAATTACAACCACATACTTTTATATCTGAGACAGCACATTTGTCAGTAGTTCTGGTCGATCATTATCATAATGGTAGTCTCAGATGAAGCTGAAATGCTTGAGTGGCTTGGGATTCATAACTTTTAGTTGCCTAAAGATGACGATACAATGTCTGAATAAAAGCATTAGGATGATTGTTACTTTGGTATAGTTCTCCAGTGTTCTTGAAGGGTATTCAAAGCTCTTTTTTAGATGTTGGCTAACTTTTGCTCCATTTTCTATCAAGATGATCCTGCAATGCTTCAATAATGTTGATATAGTTTTTAATAATGTTTTTCTATCCAGGTACGCCTTTACGTCACTGACAGAGATCACTATCATCTTGAAAAATCAAGCTGTTGCCAATCACATGCTTTCCATGATAATGCATGATGGATCAAAGCCTGACAATACTTTTCTGTGTTCATAATTGAGTCGTTTTTTTTTTTTTTTAAAGATCTCCAACAACGCTGGCTGAAATGGCCCCAAACAATGACAGAGCTCTACAGATGTTTTACTGATGCTGTAGACACTAACTGTTGCACCTCCCCGATGACCTTTACTGTACATACAGTTGATGTTGTCAGCTTAAAAATTCCAAACTCAGATTCTTTTCACCTCGTTTCACTTCCTAAAAAAATAACTTCTTGACATCTTTTCCAATAAGACCGTTTCTGATAGGTCATGAGTCAGATCCATATCGATTTTTCCCTTTTTTTTTAAATTAAGGACATGACTTTCAGATACTGTATATCTACTGCAGATAGTCTTTTAGGCCTGGCAATTCGTTTGTCCTCCCCTTGTCAAGTTTCCTAAACATTTTTAAGAACACATTACACACGATGCTGAGACATGCCAAGTTTTTGGCCAATATGTCATTGGGAATCACCTTGTTGGTGCATAAATGTTATTTTATGCCTGTCAAACTATGTTCTCTTTGGCTTTTTTTTTCATAGAACCAACTAAAGAAATGGGAACAAATGATCGGCTTTTATAAAAAGTGTCTAAAGACAATATTTAAAATTGTTTTTTTGTTAAGTTGTCTGATATTTTTAACCACAACACCATCAACTATTGCTTAAAATCACTTTTGAAAAACAACCGAAAGTCTGACTGTTTGGAAGCAAAACATAATGCATGAGGAAAGACTCAAGACTTTTTCCAAGTAGTGTAACAAGCCTGATTAGTTGTCTAGGCAAAACGAGAGTTTTAATACCTTTGTATAATTTTTTGTCTGTAGCTACCATTACAAAGCCAAGTGCATTATACCCTTCCAAAACTGCTCACACTATAAATAGCAGAAACCAATTCACACAATTAGCTTTAACATATAACAGTACTTTTTCAGTTACCTTAAAGCTATACTTACCTGTCCTGCAGCTGAGGTAGCAGCTTTCTGTGCTGACACCGAAACCTGCTGGTTGCTGTGGTAACAGGTGACAGTACACCTGCCTATGTTGAATGTGCTTGGCAAAGCGAGATCGTCTCCCACTTGCTGCTCGCATAAATTTCTCATTTTGTCATTGGCAGTGAACAGCTGCAATGTGAGATAAGACCTACATTTAACTTTAACTAGCATTCGTACTTCATTCATTCTTCAACTGCAAAAATACTAAAGATTTAGTTACTATATTTTTGTTTACATAAACTACAAATGGGCATGAATATCATGATTCCTTTGAATATTTTTCCCTATATTGGAAGGACTGTATAGCATAGACTTAAAAAAAACAAGAATTAGATGCAGAAATTTGGATTCATTTCTCCAGTCCAGACAACTGACCTGGCCAAGACAAATTAATTTCTCATCAGTGATTGAGACTGACTTATCAGTCATAAAAAAAAAAAAAATCATCGGTATAAAAAGTTTGACAGCACTCACTGGAGTGATCAATACTCATCAATGGGAAATTCCAAGGAACTCTGTGAAGAGCTAAGACTGAAAACTGTGCACAAGATGGAAGGGCCTCTTTCTAAACAACTGCACATTCCAACATGTAAAACATTGTTAAGCTTTGTAGTTATGTACAACTATCAAACAATTGCGCATAAATACAAGTTATTCAGATGTATCCCCACTTTGTACAGGACTGGAAGACCCAAACTGTCATCGTCAGATGAGAGGAAATTGGTTAATGTCCACAAGATCGACTGAAATTTGTAGCTGACCACATAAAGAAGTCGAAAACCTCCTAAAGAAAAGTTTGATGGCCAGACGAGACAAAGATTGAGCTGACTAGAATGACAAGGTGAGGCTGTCAAACCTACAAACATCAACAGCTATCAGGTATGGTGGTGGGTTTTTTTTTTGCCTGTCCCTTGTGGTTCTTTAGCCGTCTGAATTGATCATGGCCTTGCCATATTGTTGCCTTTGTTATTTATTTTATTTTCAGTTGTTACAGAAAATAACATGGGGGACAGGAAAGTGAGAAAGGGCACTTAAAAAACAAAAAAAACCCCAACACCAACAACTGGGGGTTCCAACAGGACTGTGACTGTAATTGCACATAAATTGATAAAGCAGACCAACACAGGACATCCGGAATTTCCTTACCAAAGCCACAACCTCAACCTTGTTGACAATTTGTGGACTGCTGAAAATAAAAAAAATAAATACATTTTAAAAAAAAAAAAAAAAAAAAGAAAGAAAAAGAATATTCAGCTTCAAGGAATCCTACCATTTTAAACTTGTTTAAATTTGACACTGTGTGGATTAGAAAAAAATCCAAAATAAATTCAAAGCTGTGCACCATATTCTTCTTCTTCTTTTTTTTAAAATCCATCATTCCATCTGGGAAAAAAAGAAGTGTGTAATTTTTTAAGCTAAACGGTGTGCTGGAGGAGTAACTTGAACTTACCTTTAATTCAATTCCAAATTTTAATTTACCTCCCCTTACCTGGAGTCATTATGAAGCTCATATTAAACATTAAATTAAAAAAAAAAAAAAGAATGCAGAGACAAACTGAAAACACCACAACCTTTATTTTTACAGGGTTTTAAAATTTTATAAAATAGCACAGTAATTAAACTACCAAAGCTTCTTTGATAATCATGTTCACAAAGCCACAAGCTTTCAGTATAATACTGTAGTTAATATTCTCTAAACTAGTATTGCAGGTATCTGTTATTGTGTGATGCAGTCAACTTTGTGTTGTTCACACATTAACAAGAGGAGCCAAGAACACTGCAGGGCAAAACGGCTACAGCATCAAGTAACATTGGCGGGCCTCTGAAACGCGCAGAGAGAAAACCCAAGGCGCAGAGATGGTCCGGCTTAAATATGTAGTGTTTGGTTCACAATTGTAACTAAAACCTAAAAAAAATATAACAACAATACTGCTTGTAGTCACAGCATGATTTCAACTGCATTTCCAACCTTTTAAACTTAGTTCTCAATCCTCACACCAGAGCTCCAATCACTTTGACCTCTTTTTGTCAGTTTAAAACATGAAATTCATGTGACAAGAAAAAACAAACAAACAAAAAACTGGATTATTGGCACAAGCTAAGGCCACCCTGACCCCACCAATAATATTCTTTAAGTCTGCTTCACATTTGACGGCAATAAAGACAAAACTCCATGCAAGATTACATAAATTCTACCGTCTCAAGACTAGATTTTGTCTTTTTCCTCTGTGAGGTGAAAGTACTCAGCTAACAATCCTATTATCAACAATTGCTGACTTTCAAGACTCCATGACAGATAAATAGAGGGATTTCAGTGATGTACTGTTTCACAGATTCCTTAAGCACTGAGCTCTCTTGTAAGCGGCCAGTGTAGATACAGGGATTAAAGTAAAAACAGAAAAGATGGTACCAGATGGTCCAATCTCTTGCAAGCTGTGCAGGTAGAATGGCAGTGTCATAGCATGTAGGACACAGGTAGAAATAGGTAAATACTAAGAATATATATGTATATAAGAATATATTCAGTAGCACCATGAAAATCAGGATGTGTATGTCACCGTCAGAGGGTCTGCACTGGGACAGGATACAGCAAGGACATGTGCTCGGCTCCTCTGATTGGCAGCTTGTGTGTCGTGTAGTAGGTGATGACCTCGGGGATGGTCGAGAACGGAGGGCTGTTCTCTCCGAGGACGTAGCGTCCGTCTGGGGACTGGGTGAACTTCATATGCATGAAGCCTTTGCAGCTCCTGACAATAAAGAGACAGTGCAGATGAGCCTCAACTTGCCTGACAGGAATGTTAATTAGTACACTGAAAGACTGAGAATGAAAGTGTGTGCGCGTTTGTGTGTGTGCATGAGCATTACAGAATGTTTTAAGATCTTATAATTATCAAAACTGCCACCTGCAACAAATATGTCACGTTATGTTTCGTACAACAATCGGAGCGCCACACAGCTTTCTGTGATGAAAGTATTCCTGCAGTCTCAGATCAACATACCAATTGTGTTATCATTGCTTGGGGTGGGCCGCACACAATCAGCCCATTCAGTTTTGCTTAATTAAAAAGTTTCAACAGGAACAACAACAACAACAAAAAACTGTAAAGGGAACTGGAGAGTTGTCACTCAACCAGGAGTCAGCATCTGTGCCTATTATTTTGGTATGAACTGCAGACAGTTTTATTCCTTCTCACTGTGAATCACTGCTGACTGTTTATATAACCGAGCCTCAATCTCTAAATGTCAAACTTTGAAACTGGCGTCAAAAATATAAATAAAAATCCTTCACTTTTCCTCCTCTAACGTAAAGAGTCACGTGACGCACTTAGATCTGATTGGGGATAGGTTATTAATTGATATAATTAATGTACCATTAATCTCACTATGCACCCTCAGAACTAACTTTAATGTCAACTTATTCATTCTGCAAAGTGAAGTTCAGGGATCCAAGATAAAAACAATGGCCAAAATCATCGCTTAGAGAAGCTTGGTTTCGTCTTCCTGTAATTTTGTTGGTGCGTTGGTGGTAAAGATAGCAATCATTAAAGACAACATCTTGAGTTCAAACAGGTCTTTCCTGCACCTCTCTTTTGTCTTGTATTTGTTATGTCGTCACCTTCTACAAATACCCTTACTTAACCCAACACGCATGTGGTATGAAAGCAAACTCGAGCATCTGAAAAATGCGTTTTTATTCTGAACGCAAAATTTGGCTTGAGCTTTTACACATCTGGCTTTCTTCCATCAAAATAATATTTTAGATCAGATTCTATCACATTACCAAAACAGGGCTTTGGCAGCAGTTTGTTCAAGTTTCCCTTCCTCCATTTTGCAGCTACATTTCACCCTTTTCCCCCCCCTTTTGCTAATTTGCTGATTTGATCAGTGGTTAAAGCACATATATGCTCAGAGAATCCACAAATATTTTGGTAAAACATTGCACTGGAGTCCAAACAAATTCCTGTGCTCTTTCAGCTCACTGCTTCAAAATAATACAGATGTGAGATTGGGAGCAATTCCCAGCATGCCTATGATCTTTTCCAAGCAGCTGTTTCCATGTTGGTTATTAAAGAGACTAAAACAAAAGACACTTGCTGAGCAAAAAAAAGCCGGAAAAAAAAGGTTGTTGTAACCAAGTGAGAACAGAGCAACTAGAAAAATGATGTGCAACAATACCCAAATGGGTGGGTGTGTGGGGGACCAGATCACATAAATTTGGGAAGGGCCTAAAGCCAAGTAGTACACAAGGGAATAATTACCCTTTAACAGGCTGTGGTAATATTGAAGTAAGACAACATGAAGGGGTTTTTTCCTTCTTTTTGATGCACTCCACACCGAAGCATTCAGGGACACTCATGTTTACCTCAGGGAGAGAGAGTAGTCGTTTCGGCACGTCTGGCTATTTCTCACCAGGTAGGAGCTCTCTTTGCACAGAGTCAGCAGACTTTCTGCTTCTGCGCGGCTCAGGGCTCCATGGTACCACCTGCAGGCAAGCAGCAGGACAGCATAACACAAAGCTAAGCGATTTTATAAAGTCATAACTGCATTAATCTTTTCATAAACCAGTTGCAAAATTTTATACATAGCAAGCATTGTTTACAGCAATGGGCATAAGTGCATATCAGCCAGCTTTATATCAGCTTGAACTTAAAATATTTGTTTTCCTTTTGTTGTTGCTGATGGTAACCCATCACATTTAGGATGTGAAATGCAGAAGACAAGACAACACCAAACATGTGACAGTAATCGCCACAATTTCTTTATAATCAAATAAAGAAAGAAAATAAGCCAAGCCGAGTGCGGCTGGTTGTGTTTTGCATCTGCAAAACACAACCAGCCGCACTCCCACAAGAGGAAATGCAAAGCTCCAGCCTCCATTTCTGATTTATTCTGTAAGTCACACAGGTCAGACTTTGTTCTTAAGCCAAGTTTTGCATGTTTCAATTTATAAAAAAAAAAAAAAAAAAAAAAGGAAAGAAAAAAGTGATTGTCGGGATGAATTTTTCAAGTCGTTAAGTTGTAGGCATTTCCTTTATGAAGTTTATTTCGTCTGGGATGGCTGTCAGTGCATAAAAATTCCCTTTACAACAACAGTAACTGAAAACTGTGTAGCCTAACAAGTACTGGCTTTTACTTTGTGTCTCACACTCACACGTAAGCTAAAGAAACTTAACAAAACAAACTAAACCTGCGAACTTCTTTCTTTCTTTTTTTCTTTTTTTTTTTTTAAATGCAAGACGATGCATGTCTGGACCAATGGCCTTGAACTTAAACCAGTTCAAGGCCGTTTTTTGTTTTGGTTTATTTGAATGACCTCCCCCCCCCCCCAATTTTGAGAAAAAAAAAAAAACAAACAAAAAAAACCCCAAAGATTTTGAGGAACTTCACTTAAAAACAAAAGACAATTAATTACTTAGAAGCATGATGAAAGTGGAAGGGTATGTTGTGCAAGAAAGACTGCTATTTATTGGAAGTAGAATAAAAAAAGAAAAAGAAAACTAGTAGAGCCAACATCAAAGATTAAGACTGTGAATCTCAACTTACACTTGCTTCTCCAGCGGCAGAGATGGATCCACCCTCTCTCCCAAGAGCGAAGGAGTGTCACCTACAAGACGGAGTGTAGTTGCCTCTGATGCGGCGCCTGTCATGGTAAGCCTGGACTGTTCTGTGTAACCTCGTGATCGCTCTCTTTCAGTCCCTTCAAACTGAACTATGGGCACACAGAGAGAAAATGATACGTCAAAGACAAGTAGCTACAGAACTGTAATAAATGGCCTGTATTTGTATAGCGCTTTACTAGTCCCTAAGGACCCCAAAGCGCTTTACACATCCAGTCATCCACCCATTCACACACACATTCACACACTGGTGATGGCAAGCTACATTGTAGCCACAGCCGCCCTGGGGCGCACTGACAGATACCAGAAAATCCCCAATTTACCTGCTAGGGCTTTAGAGATGTTGTCCTTCTTCCACTCCCATGGCTGGTCGTATTCATCAGCCGGCCTCTCGTCATCCTGAGGCAGCCTGCTCTCCTTGCTGTCTATCACTCCACCCTCAACCTTCTGAGGCGGACCAGCTCGATGGTGGTACCGAGTCCTCTCCTCATATGGGTTGTCATATAGCTGACTGCCATCTCCACTCCCAGACCGGTTGGCCATCATGTTGTGCTGTAGTTCTGCACAGGAAACATAGAAGGTGAAAACTTTTCACCTTTACCCCTCCTAAGAATTAGGTAAGTAATAATAATGATAATGGATTGCATTTATGTAGCGCTTTTCAAGGCACCCAAAGCGCTTTACAATACCACTATTCATTCACTCTCACATTCACACACTGGTGGAGGCAGCTACAGTTGTAGCCACAGCTGCCCATGGGCAGACTGACAGAAGCGAGGCTGCCATATCGCGCAATCGGTAGGGTAAAGTGTCTTGTCCAAGGACACAACGACCAGGACAGAGAGCCCAGGGATCGAACCGGCAACCTTCCGGTTACAGATGCGCTTCCCAACCCCCTGAGCCACGGTCTTCCCAAAACACTTGTACCTCAGAAAATGCACAATAAATGTGAATTATTTATGGTACGGTAAGTATTTCACCATATACAAGTATCAACTTTTATGTAGAGGAGACCTGAAATGATTCGCTGGGCCTCAAATGGCTCCATGTAACTGCAGCAGTCTGTTGGTGCAGATTTGGGCTCCCAGTTTGTTCTGGCTCTTGGGTGTGGATGTGCGTCAAAAGGATCCGAGTAATCTGCGTCGGCCTCTGACGCTGCTGGGGCAGAGGGAACCACCTTAGTGGGGGGGGATAGAAACAAAGAGAATTACACAAATTAAATGCAATGACATTGGACCTCAGTGTTTTGAGATTGTGATTGTCTGAAATAAACAATGCTTACAGGCTCCTCCTGAACAGTCACAGGGCTCAGAGGGACTTTACAGCGACCAAACTCCTGAGAGTCCACTTTAATCAGTCTGTGTTTTGGAGACACAAGTTTTACCTAAATGTAAGACATGGATAGAGAACACATTAGATAATGAATCAAACATCACCCAAACAGGTGCATATCTTTTTTGGAGCATGTGCATTTAAAAGTGGTCATTGTGAGGCACAGGGCTTTTTTGGGGAGGGAACATAAGCTGCATGTGCGCATGACTGTAAAAAAAGGAGTCCAAGTCATACCTCTACACCATTAGGCAGCGCTGAACCAAATGCAGGGAAAGAGGGAAGGCTCACAGTGGCATTACAGGAGCCGAAACCACCATTCTGATGCTCCTTATCAGTGTGCTGGTACGGGTCCTCAAAATCTAGCTCCTTCTGAGCTCTGTAGGCCCTCAAAATCTCGCTCTCGCTGTAATCCGGCCTCGGGGGTTGTGGAGGATCACGCCTGCTGCCAAAGTTCAGGTAGTCCTTCAGCCACTTTGCCATGGATCTGTGGGAATGAAGTAGTAAATATCACATTATAGGGGCTCTTTAGTGATTATTAAATTGGCCATTTCAGCTGCTACATTTGGACACCATCTCTCAGAAATGCACAAATCTGCACAAATTTCTTCCACCTTTGTTTTTATATTCCCTGACAAAGTCACCCCCAAAACAGAGAGCTATTGTTACAACAATATACTCAACAGGTTAGGCAAGATTAACCCCTAATCTTGAACCCATGTGGTTAGCTTGCATAAGATTTCCTCTAGTTTAATAAACAGCAAAGCAGATCTCAGCGTCCACTGACAATCGCTAGTTAGCATTAGGTTGTAATTTAAGGGGGTTCAATCAATCACTTTCTCATAACACTGGATTAAGGGTAGCATTTCCCTCCTAAAAATACTCTTAAAGAGCTTAACAGCTAACGAATCCCATTGTCTTTTACTTTAAGAAGTTATGAGTTGGAGTATTGAGCTGTGCAGTTAAATATGAGTCACTGCAGTGTTAACATGTCTAAGCTAAGTTAGCCGAGTAGCAGCTACCGTCAGTTTCTGCTAACGTTACTTCTTTAGGCTCACCCTTTTTCTTTGCATTGACGGTCACCCGTTCCAGTTATGTCTTTGTGGTTACCATCCGGGTTTTAGTGTTAATGCTGTCCAGCCTCAAAGTAAAACATATGCAATCGCTAAAATTTGCTTCGGAGCCAAGCAGGTCAGACAGCTAATGCTAGCCGGACCAGAGGAGACACTGGAGCAGACAGTCTCCGACACACCACTCAGAGCCACGGCGGACTGGATTAAAGGGGAGGGGACACACATTTATTTATTTGTTTATTATTTTTGTGAGTCGACATTAAAGTCCTACGAACCCTGCCTAATCCACTGTTTAAGCGCTGTGAATAATCCTCATTCTTTCAAAAATAATCCCCGCCATCGTGGAATATTTTGCTTTTCATCTGTTTTCTACACTGAAGAGTGTGCGACGTATCACTGTGAACTTTAACCTGCAACATTGTTCACATATGCTAAATTTTAGATTATCTTTGAACTTGGAATTGGGCTTTAAATGATTGTACTCCATACAACTTTAATTATTTTTAAAAACAAAAATTGGGTGAAATTTTTTTAATCTATTTTTGCTTTTTCTAATCCACACTGGGTCAAGAATATACATACAGCCTTAAATATATAAATACACTCACCATGTATTTTTAATAAGTGGTGTTTTACAGCATCTAATAACTTGAGGAGGCCAAGGCCTATTAAGTTCTCATTGGTAATCACAATTGACTACATCTGGTAGTTTCTCTTTGCCAGCATATAAAGGATTTATTTGACAGCGCACATTGGATTGACCAATTCTCATAACAATAGAAAAGTCCAAGGGACTCAGTGAAAATAAGAAAGAAAATTACACAGAAGAGGCAAAGGTATTTCGGAACCACTTCAAAATAACTGCATATTCCAAGATATTCACTTCAAACAGCTGTACGTAATCGCCAAGGACTGGAGGAAGACCAAAATTGTCATCCTCAGATGAGAAAAAAATTGGTTAAGATGTTAGAAACAACCCAAGAAGCACCTAGGCTCATGCCTGCCATGAACTGGAAACTGCTGAAACATAGTGTCACGGTCAACAGCGAAGACAGTTTTACATATCTGTAGACGGAGAGGGTGCTGACTAAGAAAGATGCCGCTACTCCAAAATCAACACCTTCAAGCTTGACTGAAATGTGAAGCTGACCACATGAACAAGTCAAATGGATTGTCAGCAAGAGAAAGCCTGACCTATTTGGCCACAATTACAAGAGGTATGTTTGGAGGAGCCGAGGTGAGACTTTCAAATCTAAAAACACTGTAGGGTACCAAATGTAAATGATGGTGGTTCATTCTCTGGAGCTGTTTTGCTGTCAGTTGAACTAGTTCATTTCACAAAGTGCAAAGAACTAAGCCTACCTCCACATTTTTCTACTTCACCTCAACTCAAAAGCTAGACACAGTTGGGTGTTCCAATAGGACTACGGTCCTATGGGAATGGAAAAAAGCAGGCTAAAATTAAGCTTCTGGAACAGCCTTCCCAAAGTACACCTCAGTCCTGCTGGAAATTTGTGAACTATGCTTAAAAGCGGGGTTGGTGTGAGGAAATCAACAAATTTCATTGCACTAATTCTACCAAAAACAGTGATCAAATATCTTGCCAGAAGCTTGTTGATGGCTAGCAGAAAAGTATGGCTAAGGTGCAACTTTGTTTAACAAAGATCATTAAAGATGCTGTACAATAATTCCACCCTGGAACAATTCCACAACTACTTAATTTATTCTGCACTCTGAATAATAATACACAATAATACATAATAATAATACATAATAATACACACTACAGTGTGTATTTTGATTTTTAATAATGCTAAGTTTATGTATATGAAATGAAAGTTAAATCCAGTTAATCCCATCTGTGGAGGGGGGAAAAAACTACACAAATGAATTTGGATTACTGATTTACTGACTTATCTTGGCTTTGTGGTCAAATGTTGAAAATGAGCTTCCTTTGAAGGGTGTCTGGGCTCTCCCTTTGAAGCAAGGTGGGGAGCTTGTTCATTTACAAGAGCAGAACTTCTACTGTTCCACAATGAAGGACATCAGTTGAATTGGTTTGGGGACTAGATTAGGATGCCCCCTCCTGGACCTGGACGGCTCTTAGGTGGTGCGTTTAGGGCACAGGTGTCGAACTCCAGGCCTTGAGGGCTGGTGTCCTGCAGGTTTTAGATGTGTCCTTGATCTAACACAGCTGATTTAAATGGCTAAATGACCTCCTAAACATGTCTTGAAGTTCTCCAGAGGCCTGGTAATGAACTAATCATCTGATTCAGGTGTGTTGACCCAGGGTGAGATCTAAAACCTGCAGGACACCAGCCATCGAGGCCTGGAGTTCGACACCCCTGGTTTAGGGCATGGACCTCGAGACCAAGGACAAGCTGAGAAATAACCCAAATATGCACATATGTTTCTCTGCTGGCTTGGAAACACCAGCATTATAATATGTTTTTAAGACACCAAGTTAAAAAAAAATGCTACATACAAACAGTACAGACATTTTAATAAACATTAAAATATACAGGTGGTATAGTCACAGGACAAACAGACCCATTTTTCTGTGGATCTGACTGGATTTAAACAACTGGGGGGGGGGGGGGAATCCTTAAGCTGATTTATATGAGATTTCAATATCTGTACAGCATTACAAACAGGGCTTAAGCACTGTATTCCTTTCTGCACCATACATACAATTGTATGTCAGTCACTAGAGTCATCTTGTTCTCATTCGCTGTCATTGCTGTCACTGTCTGAATACGCCCCCAGCAGGCTGAGGGATGATGACCCATTTTGTGTGGTGACGGGTTTAGAAGCGTCTGTCGTCGCTGGCTTTGAATCTGAAAAACAAGACAAACAAAGACTGTGTCTTACAATGAAGAAAAAGCTAACTTTTGATTAAAGATGTGAACAAGTACCAACACGAAGGACATAGTTTGGTGAGAGAAAAACAAAAGTCAAGTACAAATTGCCAGAGACTTCAAATAAAAGAGGCCAATGTGTGCAGGATACCGATGGGTTACCTGTCTGTGAGATAGGAGCAGCAGTTTCCGTTACTGAACTGGGTTTGCTCACAGTCATTGCTGGTTTCTTTCGGACAACCAGTGAACCTAATGCTCCTTTACCACCCAGCGTCCCGACACTCCTCTCCCAGCTCTCCACCTTGGCCTTCTTTGCTCCTCCAGCTGAAGCTCCCTGTAGGAAGGATCAGGAAAATACAGCCCAAAGCTTTTCGGTCAGCAACACATAGAAAATTCTCATTATGTACATTGTGAAATTCTGTATTTAAAGACAATGAGCATTGTGAAAGTCACTGGCCTTAACTGCCACAACCTTACATATAAACCCACTTCCAAAGAAGCTGAGAAAGTGTGTAAAATGAAAACAGAACATCATATTTAACATTTAAACTGAAAACCACTGTGTAGTATCACGTCGTCTTCAACAATAGTTTGTTAGCAACCAGCTGATGGACTTTTAGGAGAGGAATTCTCTCTCGTTCTCGTCTGATAAGAGATTCTAGCTGCTCAGTCTTTGCCATATTTTTCATTTCATGATTGTGCAGATGTTTTCCACTGATGAATGCAGGCAGCCCAGCTCAGCATCTGGACTTTTCTACTACAATGCCATGTTGTTGTAATAGATGCAGCACTGTCTTGCTGAAATATGCAAAGCTCTCCCAGAAAGACACAGTCTGGATGGAAGAGTATGTTGCTCACTCTAAAACCTTTTCAGCATTGTTGCTTTTCACTTTGCCTCAGTCAATTTTAAGCTAGGTTTGGGCCACATTTCTGGATCCCGTTCACATGTGTCATGAGAGGTCTGTGTTAGGTGACTGGGTTTGAAAACCCAGCTCAATATATTGATGTGCAGACTCTAAACTATAAAATCAAAATCATAGTTCTTTATTCAAACTTTGAAACATTGAAGGTAAAACAGGAAAATGAAGAAGAACTCACTGAAACCTTGAGGATTATGACTAAATAATCTTGACAGATATTTAGA
This sequence comes from Neolamprologus brichardi, assembly GCF_056152115.1. NCBI lineage: Eukaryota > Metazoa > Chordata > Actinopteri > Cichliformes > Cichlidae > Neolamprologus > Neolamprologus brichardi. Next base: position 12,183,775 of record NC_142122.1, on the reverse strand, counting down.
TATGTCACATGTGGATGGCTATACAGACCTCTGCCTCTGTTGGTTTGTCAGCAGTGAGGATGTCTGTTGGTTTGTCTGAGCTGGACTTGTTCGACTGTTTGCTGCTGCTCTCTTCTTCTGTTTCTGAATCAGAGTCAGATTCTCTGAGTCTTTTCACGAGAGCACGATCCAACATCTCCCTGTTGAACAAAGCACAGTGTAATTTTAAATTTCCACATATACATCTAACTATGTATTAGATATTATAGCAAAAAACATTTTCAATTAAATATGAAACATGCTTGAGATTGATACATGCACAACTCACTTCATTTCACGCTCATCCTCCTCTTTCTCCCGTTCCCGCTCCCTCTTCTCCATCTCTCTGTACTGGTCGATCATTCCCTCAAAGTCCACCAGAGCCTGTCTCTGATTCAGCTCCTTCAACTCCTGCAGGTTCTCCAAAACCTCCATTTCTAACTTTGAATCCTTTGTGCGGTTCTCCAGCACCTGGTCGAGGATTGGGAAACCATTCATTCTGTGTTTCATGTGCCAATTTAAGTAAGAACAGAGGATGACTTTTAAAACACTAACCTTCATGGGGTTGTTCAGTTCCTCTTCTTCCCTCTCCTGCTGGATTCTCTTCTCCTCCTCCTCAATGAGTTTCTCTGCCTGGAAGTTTCGCGTTGCGCCGTGCTCCATGGCGTAGTCTGTGTTCTCCGGGTCAGTCTATGATGTCATCATAAGATATAGCATTGTCAACGGGTATTTTACTCCCAATATAAGTGATATCTCTTGCAACTTATCATTCACACTACTTACCTTAAATGTAATTTCAGCAAGACAGCGGGTACATTTGATGTAGAAACGAAAGATAGGCAGTCCCATGTATGTCTCATTCTGAACGGTCTCTTTGCGTGCATTGAACTTCTTCCCCTTGTAAATGTACTCACCGCATGTTTTACACCTGCAAAGTAGAAGAAATGATGACACTGTAGTGACAGGAGTAATTTAGAGAAGCCAAAAAAAGGTCCTATAAGTGAGCAGCAACCCTGTTTTACTGAAAATAAGCCCTATATCCAATGAATAGACTCTTACATTCGTATAAAACAAAAAAACCAAGACTCCTGCTTTGACAGTCAGAAATAACCGTAACACTGTACTCTTAAGTCACTAAAAAGCAGAAATATATATTAAGGCCATGACTAAACTGGACCTGGAAGTCTCTATTTGGAAAGAAAGTTCTAAAACAGCTCTACCTTCTCCAACAACTTGAAAAATACAATGTTTGTGTCATATAATCATTCCAAGAGCATGATATATGCTCATTTTTTCTGAAACTGGAAAAAATGTTAAAAGATTATTATTATGTGCTGGATGAAGGTCATTTACCAGAGTTATTAAGAACAGTAAATGTTACTTTTTTTTTAAACACATCCCACTGTTTAAAATCCTATTTGTTAAATCTCTGAAACTGATGTGAACCGAAGTATGCAAAAAGTCACAAGGTCCCGGGTTACTAATGTTATAAAGGCTAACAGTGGCTGTGTCTGAGTGGGTGAATGTGTTCTAAAGATTGCTTTGCATGTTCAGTAAGAGTAAAAAGCACTATACATACAGTTTTGTTTAGAAGTTTACATCACTAGTCATGAGCATGAAAGTTATGGTAATTGTAGGCTTTCAATGATTGCACAGCATACATTTTTAATGACTTTAGAAAATAATAATAAAAAAATGGATTTTTATTTTGTTCGCCTTCTCGCATGTTGTTTCGTTGTGTATTTATAACAGGATCCTTTACAACATCAGCTGCATTTCATTGTAAGAAAGTTAAACTTCAGTAGTGTAACCAGGAAACAACTCCTTAGATATACGTGGGTAAGACAAGCATACCTCATATTAAATGGAGCCATCAATCTGACCACATACTGACGATCTTTGGGGAGCTTTAGCTTCGGGATTTTGGACGGATCGAAATCCGGAGGGTAGTATTTCTGTGGAGAGCAAAACACATAGGTTAACTTACAAACTTGTCGCCATTAGACTAATAATGTCTAATTTTATTACAATATAGTCTTGATACACACTATTGTAGTAACAGTAGTTGAAAAAGCAACGCTACCTACCAGCTTTTAGTTAAATTAAACAGAAACTATAAAAAACGCCACACTTAGCTTCAATGCTAACGTCAACCTGCTCTGGTCCTATAGTATTTTTAATAACAGCAGTGAAGTACCAGTTTTAGAGTTCATATACTTACATTCAATACTTTTCTTTCGGACATTTTTGCTGTTGCTGTTACCCAGACGTACAGAAAAAAAACGCTGGAAAGTCGCAACACCTCTTGTAAACGGCAAGATAAGCTTCCGGTTGCTTGTTCAATTGCTTCCCTCCTCCAAATTGCGCTCGCCCTCGCGCGGTATAAGTGAGGAACAACAGCAACAACAAAATATTTTAACAATGAATATTGAATACATTTATTATAAAAAAAAATCATTGTTAAGGGAAATACATGTATAACGACTTGAATTACTTATTAATTTTTACAGTTCTCTCCTTCAAAAAACACCCAAATCCCTTTATCCTTTGCTGCCATTCTACCTGAATGACTCATATAAGCTTTATATATTGAATAGGGCCCTCAGGTGCTGTCTGCTGTGTCTTTATTTCCAACATAGTGAAAGGGATCATGACCGGCATGATAAATGAGGTAAAACGATTTGTCAGTGATATGGGGGTCAGTAATATGGTTTGGTGTGTAAACAGAAGCCTGACAGCCTCACATATTCATTCCCATTACTCTTGGGAGGGTAAGGGGAGGGTTAAGGTTATTCCTACAAAAGGAAATTGTATCTTGATTACAGATTGGTCTCTGTGTTGGTCAGCCTGTCTGATTTAAACTTTGCAGAACAGCAGTGACATCAGAAGGGCAGATCGTTAAATAAGAATAAGATATGAATAAAGTTTGACTTTAAGATTAAGGATTTTTGTTTCTGCTATTATTACTATTTTTAAAGACAAAGAATTGAATTAAAATGAGACAACACAATTTATTGACTGAAAAGGTATAGATGGAAGCATAAAATTTTTAGAACTACCCTTTTAGGGTCTACTTTCTGAATGAGAGCACATTTATTAGACTTCACCAATAGCAAACATGAAAGAAAAATAATAAATTACACAAAAACAAATATTTTGTTTGCACATACTGACCCTTATCATCAAGATAACTGTGGCCACGAGTGTGCTATCCCATTAATATTGTAAATTCCTAACTTTTTCATTGGTAATCTGTAATTTATAGTGTCAAATGCAAGTTATAAAATATCCCCAGTGGATTCCTTGTTGTGCATTTTACGCAGTAAATTGTATTTTTCAGTGAAATTATCAGGGCTTTGCAAAACACCACTTTCAAAAATTGGAAACAATTCTGTTGTTGTCTTTTTTGTTGTTTTATTATTTCGATAACTGTGCAATCAAAATGCAGATTAGCTGTTTTACTTGATTTCTCACTCTGATTCTGACACATCAATGTGACGCATCAGTGAGTCAGATATCTGATTAACGAAAAAGGCCACAGAAACAGGTGAAAAAATGTGATTTGTTGGGAATTCAATTGGATCAGTTAACTGAAATTGATTGGAAGACTGGAATAAAAAGTTTTAGATAAAGGAGTTTGATTACTCTTTGGTTTCATCATCACTTTCACAAATTTTAATGTCTCACATCGACGTTTGGTTTTCATCTTCTCTTATCGCTTCCTGTTAAAGATGCAAAGGTGCCGAGAAGTGTCATCCATGTCAAAGTTTCCATGAATATTTCAAAGACTGGCTGATGTCAGCAGCACTTGCAAAGAGCCTATAAAGACAGTTTCTGTGGACAAAAGACATCCATCCTCCACACTCCAAAGAAGCGTTTGTCTACTGGAAAAGAGCTCCATCCGCTGAAGAGAAGGACTCCTCCTTTATGTGTCTGAACACAATGGTCAGTGTGCGGACTCTCCTCCTCGCAGTCACCTGCTGCTACGCCTACCTGTACCTCGTTCGCGCAGATGACTCCTCATTGGAGACGCGCTCACTGGATTTCACCCTAAAAACTCAACAAGAGAAAGACTTGGTGAGAGCTTTTGTTGGAGATGTGGGTTAAATCGATTTAATTTGTATAAAGAAGGATGTTGATTTTTTTTCTGTATTTAGTGTATTTAAATTATTTGAACAACAATTTTCTTAAAAACAAAGTCCATAGTAAACGTTTTTTGATAATATGACTCTTTATCCCCCCTGTGCAGATTGACGCATTGCAAGAAGTTCTGGAGAAGCTGAGGAGCAAAGAGATGCCCTTGGAGAAAAAGCATGGATGGTTACCTTCGGTAAGCAGACAAATGAGAAATAAAACAGCACGAAACCTGTTAGATTTCAGGATAACGAATTAATTCGCAAAAGAGAGTATTTCATTTTCTTATTTAAGATTCTCTGAATTTACAACAGTCAGAAAAAAATGAGGATTTTTAGACGTTTGTTTTTATCTAATCGAGATTTTTAAATTTTATAAATCGCAAAAAATGTACAATGTTTTGTCTACAGTGTACTAATTTTATGTTACCCTTTCAGTGTGATGCAGGGGAGCCGTGCGCCGTGCGTAAAGGCGCGCGTATTGGCACGCTGTGTAGCTGTCCACGGGGGACTACTTGTAACTTCTATGTTCTGAAATGTTTGTGATAAGGAAAAAAAAAGATAACAGAAGTGCAAGAAATAACGAAAGAGTTCAGGGCTGATAAAAAAAAAGATGAATGTGAGAAATGACAGGAAGGTCTGCTTCTACTGTTCAATACATTTGTGATAGAAAATAAAATGCTGTAGAATGTGACTTTTTTTTGCCTTTATAAACATTGACTGTTATGAATAAGGGTTTTTGTGAGTCTGTCGTTTTAATTTTTATTTCTCTCGTCCGTGTTAATTGTTGTGTCACATCATTGTGTTAATCATTGCGGCATCTTGTGGAAGACTTTTTTTGGTCATAATATTTTAATATATTTATTTCTTTTCCCCTGATTGTTGGAAATACCGCACAGTTAGTTTATAAATAGATTTGTAAGATGAAAATACCAATAAATGAACTTGAATTCAAGGGTCTGTAGAGTGTTACTGCTGCACCTTTGCGGTAATAATATTGCATGGGATATTATAAAATATACATGGAAGTAATTTACAATGGGATCGGCGATTAATAAAAATATATATCGATCCCTTTGCCACGTGTGATCAATAATTCAGCCTCTTCCTGCCCATTCACTGATGCGCGGCTGAATTCCAGCACAGCAGCTGTCATCCCTATAATAAAAGGCGCTGTCAGGCTTTTTCAATGACATCACATAGAAGCGCAATTTTCCAACATGGCGTCCAGCCGGGTGCTGGAGAGGGAGGTCCAGGAGGAGCCGAAGCGCACTGCTACCGCAAACCTCGACTTTTGCCTCCATAAATACTCCCTGCTCATCATAATCGGACGGACCGCTCGCCTCAGGCAGACGGAACACATCAGCAGGGAGATAGAGCGAGGTAGGTTTATTTCAGCCCGCGTCCCATAGCTGCTGTGTGCCATTTTGCTTTTTCCTATACAATTGTATTACAAAAAAATCAGCTTCCTGCAAGTTCTTCTTGCCTAAATCATCACTGGCGGTGATATACTGAGCACACTGCAGTTTTTTTATGCAATTTTTCCCCCACCGTACTGACCGAGGATGCGTCATCTGGCGACACTCCACCATCAGCATCACCCCCTCATCCCTCCGGACACATTATAATTAAAAGCTGTCTGGAGTGGTTGCTTTGCCTTTCGCCTCAGTTTTAGTTTTTAGTTCTGTAAGGACAAGCTTTGAGGGAAATGTTGCGCCGGGATTTTCAGTCCACACACAGCCACTTGTAAGCGATGTCCCATTAACCTTTGTGCATTTATGCACAGCTGTAATTGTGGATGCTGCAGAACAGACAGTGCGTACTCATAACGATCCATTACAGTCTATGCTTTGTTGCTTTGCTGTTTTGCTGCTGTAGACATTTTATGGAAGCCAGCATGTGTAGCAGACAGTTCATGTAAAACAGGATAGATAGGGAAATTGAAAAGAAACCACGAGGACAGACACAGATAGAAAAACGGACTCATATTCCTGCACTGTAGCTAACTGGGCCAATTAACATTTCATTACACTCTGGTGAAAGTTATGTACTTCAAAAATGTCATCAACTTTTCATGAACTGAACAAACAGCCCAGTTTTTTGAATGTACATCTGTAGCTAAAGATTATTTCTTCATCGGTTAATCATAAAAAATAATAATTTAACAACTGTTTGTCCTACAGATTGGGAAAATCATCTGCTATAGTGTCCTCCAGTTTTTCAGTCTTCATCATGTGTCTTTAGCAGTCTAAAAGCCAACCACATTCAGCTTACTGTCACGTGTTTCAAAGAAAAACCTCAAATTCTCCTCCCTTGTCAGCTAAAAACAGCAAATACATTTAAATGTACAATATAAGACGGCACATTCTGTTTTTAATGTGTATAATTAGCTGAAAGGAAATGCTACAGACTCTTTATCGTGTTTATATGACAGATTGCAAGATACAATGATACTCGTTGTACTATGTTAAAAAGAGAGAGCAGATTTGGTTGAATGCATTAGATATTGAAATAAAATACACTATGGGATAGCTACGATTATAACAGCCAGTTTTAATATTTTGCGAATACTTGGACATGTGTAGGCTTTTATCACATTGCACCATGTGACAGTATAGCCTCTAACTTACTTGCTGTCAGGTATTCGGTCATGGGATGTGGACTTAAAATCCTGTAACCTGAACCTCTACCTCCAAGAATTCCTCTCCCATCACACGGCATCTTTCAAGGGTGCAGGTAAGATTTAAGTCATCTTTCTTGCCAAACTCTTTGGCCCTACTGGGGAAACTCCCATTGCCATGGCAATATTTCAGCTCAGCCAATCTGGGGTCACTAAGGAAGGAAGGAAGGAAAGTGGACAAGCAGTCAGACAGGGCGATTGTTGAGCACGGGCGGGCCCACAACACAGAAAACAATAGAAACCTGCAGCCAAGTTTTGCCACCTCTCGTTCTCTCTGTATGGTTGGCAATTAAGGACAGCTGAGCACAGGAAAAAAGACAGACAAAAAGAATTAAACAGTTGTGTCACAGCTGATCCGTGTAAAGTGAAGTGATGAAAATGGTCAAGAGCAGACATTTGTCTATCCAGAGAGGTTGCCTGCACTGTAGTATAGCTTCCATAATAAGATCTACTACAGAAATGAATAGTGTGAGGCATGCATTTATTTAATTTCTTGTCCAAAAGTTAGACAACAATCAATAGCACTCAATGGCATTCAGTGTTAAAACTATGTATCTTGCTATAATACTAATAATACTAACAATCCTGCCTCCTGAGCCCTCACATTTACCAGAGTGGTGAATCAGCATGTTGAGGTTTTACATTAACCACCAGTGGAGACTCCAGGAAGTCACTGCTCCCAGCCTTCACATGCTATGGCACATATGTGACGCTATTTTCTAATTTTTACACGTGTTACAGAAATATTAGTGATTTTTCCATTTCCAGTCTTTATGCTAAGCTAAGTTAGCCAGATGGTGTTTGTAGTTTCATTTTTTAGTGTATAGAAACAGAGATATATGTCTAATTATTGTCAAGGAAAGGAAAAGACATATTCTCCCAGAATTTTAAATGTTTGGTTGAATTATGCAAAATGTCATGTAGGGAAAATAGCTCTTTCTGTTTCCCTTTGTGTAAAAAGACTGAGAAACATTTGTTCATATTTGGGTCATGAAATTCCAGTCGGCTAAGTACGCCTCTGTATTCTTAGCTGTTCACCCAGTCCAGCCTCTCAGACTGGATGTCCTTCTCAGATTGAGGAAACTTGGCATCTCTTCCTCAGACAATCCTTCTGACTCAGCTGTTCCACTTTTCTTACTTCCTCTTTTTCACCCAGTGAGTCAATCACCCGTCCGATTAGCCCAGTTCACTTTCTCCTCTTTGAGCTCTTCTCCTATTTGCTTTCAGTCTGTCACTCAATGCTCGGACCTGTCGGCTTATCTCCCTCTTGTTTGCATCCCTGTGGCTGTCTGTTTGTCCTTCTCTTTATATCTCTTCTTATTTTTCTCTCTGCCTCTTCAGGGCATAAGTGTCTACGTCACTGTACCAGAGTGTTGGACACTCAGGTGGTGATCAGTCCATCTCAGGAACAGGTTCATTCAGAGGTGAGGGGATAAATCCTTGGGTGGCAGCTGACAAAATGATGCTGTGTTAAAATGGTTCAGTTATTCAGAAATAAGTTGAATATAATAATTTCCCAAATGTATGAATTGTTGTTTTATTGCCATCACTATGTTAAAGCAGGTGCAACAGGAGTTTATACATGTACATTATTTTCATTAGGCTGTAGATGCCTTGAATAACTATGCAAAATTACAACATTATTATCTCAAATACTTCCACACTATAACTGGGCTACTGTATGTAGTATAATATGTATAATATGCAACATCTCAAAGCAAGGTGCAACATACAAAAACACGCACCCTCTTCCCCCAAACTATAAACACTAATCCCCTGTTTTCACGTGGGATCCAGATTTGTTGAGCTTTCTGTGAAAAACTCTAACCTCGTATGTCACCTCGTGTTCATATCAAAAGCATGGCATGCTCTAAAACACAAAAAACTCAAATCATCACTGCCAGAACGCAATTAGCACACAATTTGTAAATTAGCACAATTAGCACAGACAGTCCAACACGTTCGCACACCAGTCAGATAGATAAAAGGGCCATGTGGCAGTTCACTGGTTTTGGAACATTTCCCCGGCTGTCTGGCCGTGGCTGTTATTGGCTATTTCTGGCCTAACACAGACCAGAGAGGGGATGTTGGGGCTCAATCAATTACATTTTCTTCCATGCACAAAAGTTTGCCTCTCCATCATATTGAGAAATACCTAGCTATTATGATAATATACTGCATTTTTGAAAATCTGTTGAATATTTTTTTGCGGCGCATTTACTTTTTTCTCTAAATTTCAAACTGACCGAAGTCATAACTGCACACTGATGAAGACCAGTGTGCAGTTATGCATGTGTCTTCAGAGGAACCTAACCTAACCTAATATAACAGCTCTGTCATATCAGGGCACAGACATGTTACCTTTGTTATGTTTTTGCACAATTGTGACCTAAACGCAAGACTCCAAAAATAAAAATAACCATGTAGTAGATTGTGCATAAAGTTAAAAAAGTACAAAGAATTCACAGTGGCAACAAATTCAAATCCAAGATTTCAATTCACAACATTGCGCTGCAATTAGATGATCAGTGATAAACACTATCAGCGTTTTAAATGTGGTGGCTGATTGGTCTATACTCAACATACACATTTTTTTGCATGGTAAAAATGAGGCCTGTAGCTACTCATTTACTTTGTTATGGAGTAATCCTGAAATGTAATCACAAAACAGCTAAACAAGGGTGTGAAATCTGTGACATTTGTGACATTTGATGTACAGAGCTGTGCAAATGCCTTGAGAGACCCTTCATTTCTTTATAATTTGCTTCCAAGAAACCAAACTGACTTATAGTTTAAAAGAAGTGGTCTTGAGCAATAGTTCTCCAGAATTTCTGAAGCTCTTATACAGTTTGTCTTTTTGACATTGACATTGCCTTTTCACTCATTTTTGGTCCAGTCCTTGTGCTTGTGCAGTCCCTGAGCATTTCAGAAGATCTTTTTAAGCTATTTAATGCTGATTTATGAATCATTCAAGCATAAAACAAAACCTAATTCAAGACATGAACCGGTTTGGTGTAAATACATAACAGACAACATAGAAAAGAACCAATTTTAAATTGTATCTTCAGGCACTAGCAGTCTGTTATAAAACACAACATTTGTTCCAATTTCTTTAGTCAAACCTACAAATAATGCCAAAGTTAAGACAATTTGATATTCATAAAATACTGGGTTTTTTTTTTTTTTGCACTAACCAGGTGATTTGAATTTCTTTCAAGATGCTTGCAGAACATTTCTTAAAGAAATTACAAGAAAGCCTGCCTAAGAGTATTTCATGCATTTTCACAGTACTGTTTACTATTCTTTGATTTTTCTCCATCTATATTTTTACATTTATCTTCACTGCTTTTCTATTGACTTTCGATTAGGCCTGATTTTTTCCATCTCTGTTCCCTGGTCAGGTGTTTGCGTTCCTGTCCAGAGAATCGGCTCATAAGTTGCTGATCTTGGCTGGCCTGAGTGAGGAGGAAAGCGGAGACGTGCTTTTTAACAGAGGACTGTTTTCACCATACCAACTGAAACAAATCTTAACAGAACAGGTATGCACCTAACCACAAAATTGCAATTATAATTCTGAATGCACAAACTTGCCACACCTTGAAGCCCAAATGACCGGAACACTGCATACAGACAATATTAGAATATGTTGAGGGTACACGCTTAAGAACAAGCATCGTGTTTTCAAGCACACTCTTTGAAATTACAACAGAGGTTTTAAAATTATACATGTAACAATAGTACAGTTTTAAAGTAAACCTTTATTACCACCTACAAATCCAGGCTTAATTCAGAGCAGTGACTAATGATTATCTTCTCATATTACTAATCATTCTTTCAGTTTCAGGGTCAGAAAATTGTTAAGAGTTTCTAGACTGTGGTCTTGAAAAATGGTATTTTAATAAATAGTGCAAAACTCTTAAAATTTGCAGTGAAGGGTAAACATCAAGTTCTCACAATAGTGAAGTTTGACCTAATATCCAAATGATGCTTTAAAAACAGGGCTGTAATGTATTATTGAGGATGATCCTGATATTGAGAGTTTATAAAGATCCCAAACAATATTTAGTATCCTCTCATTTTTTTTTTTTATAAAAATCATAATTACATAATATGATCAGCATTTAAAATGAACATCCCATAAATTTGCCTGTTTAATAAATGTGAGGAGCTATCCACTGACATGACTAAGATATAGCTTTGAGTGACTTTACTGTAAATTGTGAAGGATAAAATTAAAAATTGTATATATAATGCTGGGAACTTGTCTCTCTTCAGTTTTTTGACCGGGAGAGCTCTGCCTCCTCACTTCCACCCAGCAGGATCCATCTGACCCTCAGCTGTCCCAACATTGGCCAGTGGAGAAAGACTCTTGTGGAAAACCAGCCCCTGCAAGGTCCTTTCACTCTCTGCATCAATCCCCCAGAGGTGCTGCCTGCAATGGAGGCTCTGGGGAAATTCACGTCACTCATCTCTTGCACCATTTGTCCTTCTTCCCCCTTTGACCTGCTGCCGCCTCCTACCACTGTGGGTTTCCTCAAGCTGTCCCGCCCCTGCTGTTACGTATTCCCTGCTGGCCGTGGTGATTGTGCCTTCTTTGCCGTTAATGGGTTTACGGTGCTGGTGGACGGAGGCTCGGACTCTCAGGCCTGCTTCTGGAAGCTGGTCCGCCACCTCGACAGAGTTGATGCTGTTTTGTTGACGCATGTCGGGACAGAGAACCTCCCTGGTGTCGTCTCCTTCCTGGAGAGGAAGGTGGCTGAGCAGGAGCTGAGAACTGACGTCATAGGTAGCATAACAGGGGATAATGAGAAAATTATGCTCTCTTTATTTGTTTCATTTTCTGAAATAACACATTGTGGCTCTCTTTCTTTCTTTATACTGCTCCACAGAGGACTCATGTAAGAGGCTCATCTCTCCAGAGCTTGGGGTTGTGTTCTTTAATGCCCCCAGCAGGTTGCAGGTGGAACAACAGCCCTGTGAGTGCTGCAACAAAACAACAATAGAGTAAAAAGTGAAAAAATAACCAAACTGTTAATATCAGCTATCAATCATTTTTATGATAAATGCATTTATATTAATATCATTTGTTCATTTATTTACTTTCTGTTTTGTTTTGCACTAAGCAATCAGTGTAATGTTCAAGCACCAACAACATCTACTTGTGCATGTTATCTCATGACAATTTTAACTGCTAAAAACAATGATATGACTGATTTGTTATATAAGTTATCATTATTCTCCTGTCAGGTGTGGACAATGTACTGAAGAGCACCCAGCAGACTGCTCGTACCCTACAGCTGTTAAAGAAGTTAGACATCAGACCGCAACCAATGTTTCGACCGCAAGGAGTCCCCTTTGAGCCCTTAACCCTTTTCCAAAAGATGGGAGTGGGACAGCTGGATTTATACATACTAAACCCAGGCAAAAACAACCAGGAATACCAGACATTCATGCAAAATTGGCCTGATGGAGTATCATCAGCATCTAAATCCCAAACTCTCCCTCTCACCGCCCTCACCTCTGTGTGTGCTCTGCTTGTGTGGTATCCAGCGTGTCCTCAAGAGAAGGTGGTCAGGGTGCTTTTCCCTGGCATTACCCCACAGGCAAAGCTGCTGCAGGGGCTGGAAAAGCTAAAGGGGCTGGCCTTTCTCCAGAAACCCACAGTGACAATGGGAGACTTAGAGAAACTAGGAGAAGAGAAAAAGACCAAGAGGACAGAGAGCCAGGACAGTGTCAAGTCACAAGGAAAGGAGGGAACACACAAACAAAGAAAAGAGCGTGGAGATGGTAAGGATGTGTCTTTAAAGGAAAAAGGAAAAGCATTAAATGGAACTGCCATGATGGATACTGATAAAACCAAAATAAAAGAGACAGGCATAAAGGATAAAGCAGCAGAGAAGAATACTTCCAAAAAAGGAGGAGGAAAGAATGGGAAAAAAGAGGAGAAGGTTGACAACAAAGAAGGGAGCATAGCTAGAAAGAACAGTCAGAGCAAGAAGGATGGTGTTCCCTCCAAATTAAAGAACGAAAATAAAATGAAGCTCAAAAAGGAAGCAAAGAATGACTCTAAAATAGGAGAGAAAAAAGCAAAAAAGCTACCAGGAAAGGAAGCAAATGATAGCAAGAAGCTGCATGTCAACAGTGCACTGCCAAATAATGACTCAGCCAAATCTGACACTGGAGCTGTGCCAGAAATCCTTGATCCAGAGTGCACTGTTACTGAGCAGGAAAATAAAAAAATGGACCCCGAGGAAAATCCCTGTGGCTCCAAAATGTCTACCCCAGAAGATATGACAGCTGATTTTCTTAAGCTGAGGGAGGAAATCGAACGAGAAGAGGCACAGGTGGAAACGGTAGATAAGCAGAAAAGCAGTGATCCAGAAAATGAAAAGAGCCTAGGAGGCCTGAGCCAAGAAGACACTTGTAATGAAACAGCTGACAGATCAGTAGAAGAAGAAGCAGGTAGTGGAGGGAGTGGTGATAATGGAGTGCAACATATGCCTGGAACTGGTGAGAGAGCTGATACAGACTTGCAGAAAAGCCTTGTAGACCAGCCCGGAAATGCTACAAAACCTGCAAAGGTTGTAGGATTTCCATCTCCTTTGAACAAGGCACCAAAGAATGAGCGTACAGTCCAGTTAGACTTAACTCCAACTGAGTACACGCTTCTTGATGGGGCTTTGAAATATAGTCCACCCTCGCGATCCTCTCCAGAGAACCAGGCTCCTGTCAGCCCCGATGAGGAGACCGTAGAACCAGCGTCTCCCGACTCACGGCCCAACAGCGCAGGCCACACTCCTTACTGTTTGTCCCCAGACGATGTTTGGTGCAACAGGTCTGCTCTTAGCCAGCTACAAGCCCAGGGTAGCCTAGATTCTGCTGATGTTAACCAGCCAAATGGGTCATCCAGGCAAAGTGAGGGGCAGCTATGCCATCCTAAAAGCACTCCAGAGAACCCCACACATCCCAGAGAGAAGCATTTAAGTTTTCTTCCTTTGGGGACACTTAAGGAAGTTTCTTCAGACCCGTCTCCCTCTGTTGCCACCACCACTACACACTCCATGCCAGCAGAGGTGAGCTCACCTCAGTCCACAGAGGTAGATGAATCATTGTCCATGTCCTTTGAGCAGGGACCAACCACTGGGAGCCAGAAAGAGGGCGATGACAGCGTTTATCACTCTCACTCCAATGGCAGCCACTATTCAGGAATGTCTTTACAAATGAAGAAGCCTCTCAAATCTTTAGGTCAGAGTTCAGAGGCAGCACGACCTTTGGCTCCCAGCACACTTCATTTCGAGGCTTCAGGTCATGATGTAGACCTGTGTTTGGTTTCTCCCTGTGAGTTTAAACATTTTAAACAGCCCGACTCCGGCTCAGGCACCAGCGAGGCCTCCAGAGGAGCCTTTACTCCGCATCATCACGGCAACAACAATAACAACACCAAGGACACGTCACCCAGTGACTCAAACGCCCCTGTCTGCACTGAGGACTGCCCGTCCACCACTGCTGATGGAGCTCTGGACTCGGATGAGGATGAGTCATGTAGCGAGCCTTCTAATTCTCCACAAAACATCCTAACCCATCAGGCTCTGCCGCCAGACCCTCTTCCAGCACCTCTCAGGGACAGTCCACCTCTGCCTCCACATCCTGACGCCTCCATGCCAGTTCCCCAGTTTGACTCAGACGTTCATGGCAAGAGAGCAAAAGCCACGGGCATGCGAGGAAAAAAAATTGCAGGGGTGAGTTTGTCTCGTGAGCAGAAACACATGCCTGTGTTAAGACCACGTATGAGTTTTATTGTGGCTTCAGGTGGATTGTGGTATTTCTAAGCTGAAGACAGGTCGAACTTTTTTGTTGTGTTGTCACACACTTAATGAAAGAGGTCCGAGTAATTGCTGAATTTGTCTCGTCTGCTAGATTGAAGGCAAAATATGTGATTTAAGAAAATATATGAAAGATTAATGATACTATCAGTGTAACTCATTGGTGTTGGCCATAGGTTAAAGCCTGTGTCTTTATTTTAGAAGAGTAAAAATGATCATTATATGAACGGCTGCTTCAACATATCTGACATTTTGATATGATACAAAATGTTTTCTGTTACTTCATAAAATCCATCAAAATACTCAAAGTGGACCTTTTGACTCATGTTATTTTTATTTGTAAAGTGTAACCTAAAAAACCTAATTATTACTTTAAAATTTTGGGCCACAAAATTGTCTGAATCATAATCTTTTTAAACAATAGATCTACCACTGAACTTTGTATTACATTTGATCTTTTTTGTGATCAGGTCATTGAGGCCTCCCAAAAATCAGGCTCAGGGAAAACCAGGACAGGGAGCCAAAGTGGAGTCACAAAAGGAAGCGTCTCTTTAGCTCGTACACCCTCCACCAGCACTCGATCAGCACCAGCAAAATCCTCGTCCAGTCCAGGTATGAGCTGTGAAGTGGGACTTTTTTCTCTTACCCTGCGTAATTTAAGGGCAACTTCAACATTTAAGTGTTGTGTCTTGGTATGAGTGCTTTTAGGCTGTAATTTCTCCTCTCCTTTCGGCCACAGGCTCTAAGGCTACCTCTGCTGGGGAAGTCAGTGTGTATGTGGACCTGGCTTATACCCCCTCTGGAGCCTCCTCTCCCACAGTGAGTGTGGACTTCTTCAAGTGTGTTCGCTCTTCTTGCTACATCATCAGCGGTGACAGCCCGGAGCGGGAGGAACTAATGAGGCAAACCCTGGATGCTCTGCTGGATGGAAAGATATCATGGCCAGACTCTATGCAGGTAGAAACATTATACAGTAGATTATTATGTAAGTGTTTTTTCCCCCAAAATGGGAAATGTAAAATGCAATCACAGAGATCATTTCCATGAAAATTGGGCTGTTACTGAATCCCAAACCACACTCTGTAGATCCCTCCAAATGCTAAAATCATCAGCTATTACTGAATGGTTAAAGGCGGCCTTTTGTATTTCTCCAGGTAACAGTGATCCCTACCTTCGAATCAGTGTCGATGCAGGAGTGGTACCAGCAGACCTTGGACAAACAGCGTGAACTAGGAATCACCGTCCTGGGATCTAACAGCACCGTTGCCATGCAGGATGAAACTTTCCCCGCCTGCAAAATAGAGTTCTGAGACAAACTAGGATCTGCAGCCTGGAGGATGGAAGGTGGACCTGGGCTAAATTAAACTGTGACATTAAGGTAGAGAGCTTGAGGACTGATGGAGTGACAGAATAGGAAGTTAGAAACAAATATTACGGAAAAAAGTGCGACTCTTTCTGCACGTTCACGACTGAGTAGATAATGACATGAGGCTTTTGCCTCACTCCTCCTGGTATAACACTTCCTTTAGGGTGTTGTTGCACCGAGGGGCCCTTAGATCTCTTCTCTCCGGGGTAATGCATGACTTCACTGACCCATGACCCTATGCAAAACAGGAGAGGAGGTCATACTGGCTGCAAGAGAAGCATGTCAGCCTGCATAAATGTAGATTTACATGAAAGCTGATGCTATAGATTACTGAAAATAATGTACACGGGGTTAATGGCACTTTGTGTAGGCTTGCACTGAAACGTGATCGTAGTTTGTGCTGTGTACCTGGGCCCGTTTTGCTGCTTTTAGCATTAACAGCTTTCTAACAACATTTATCCATATTACATGCAACTGGTGAAAGTGTGCAAACTATTAATTATGAAAGCCGTGCATTTGTTGATTTTTCTTTTAATTAGACTTATTTGATCATTTATTTCTCACTGAGAGTCCAACAACAAATATTCATATTGAGTGGTAAAGCATTTTGTTCTGAGCACTGTAAGTACATGTGATGTTTGCTGCGCTTGTGTTTTAACTGCTTTAAAAAAGTATTACGCCACATTGGTGGCAGTGTCATCTGTGCTGAGCAAACAGACTCTCAGAAATACTGAAAATGACAATTACTGACTCTGAGATTACTGAAAATGAGTGTGCAAATCTGCCAGAAGGGATTAGAGTACCAGATTAAATTTAACAGCATTACAGCAATCGTGATATTAATATTAGTCCTGCAATTGTAATCAGTTAAAAATGCTTATGATCATAAGCGTGTGAGGCTCAGACTTGTTAATATGTATTTGGATTGTGGATATGATCACACGGCTGTTGTAGAGAGGCTTGCCAGAGTGTTAATAAGAATTACTTAACAATCAGATTGTATTTAAACAGTGAAGACATCCCAAAGGTGGAAAGCACCCCCCCCCCCCCCCCCTCTCCACCCTAATACTGAACAGTTTTAATAAAGTAGACTACAGTACACAGGGCACTTTGTTTAATACAGTGACATAATTTTTTTCATTTAAAATTTTTATTTCTTGTTCATTTTGAAAATAGTTTTTAAAAAGCCAAAACAAAACAAAGGGAAAATAAAGAACATATTCAATGCATATCTAGATTATAATTATTATAACTGAGACATTAAATCCAATCTGGCTACACGTAAATGCGCAATTTATCACTTTTGAATGTAAATATTTAAATGCAGCTCTACCCTCAAGGAAATTGTTCTTGAAAAAAAAAAGATTCTAAACTAATTAAATCAATTGCACAGACGTTACAAAAGGCCAAAGAAATTGCAAGGAAATGTGTCCAAAGTACCGTCAATGCAGTCTCTCAATAGTAAGTGTTGATTTTTTTATTGCGTCTGCACATCATAAAAACTGGTGTAGTCACAGTGACAGGTCCTTCTTTTACTTGAGCCCAGACTAGATATCCACGAATCCATGGAGGGATGTGTAAGAAATCATCAGTGCTCTCTGTTCCTGTCACATGAATGTGCATGTGGAATGCAGAGTTTGATTAATACCAAAGCAAATGATCACAAAGACACAACGACCCATTTTGCTTTTTAAATCCAAGTTTTTTTTCAATTGTTTAAAGACGCTATAAAAATTAGTCATAAGTTCTTATTATACTTGAGAAAAAATGATTTATTTCTCATCACTCATCCCAATGATGTTACAATGATGTCCAATGCTAATTTATAACAACTCATGACTGCCTTTTTTCTGCAAAATGGCGCCAGTTTGAGGTTTTAAATGATTGACTACTTGAACCTCCAAGTGAATTGTAACTATGTGTATGTGTCCTGCATGTATAAAATATGTACTGTATGTTGTTGTTCATTCATGATATTCATGAAGAAAGAGAGCAAAGCACTGTGGGAGACTGGGCAGAGCAAGGTGTTGTGAGCAATGGGAAAGTGTCACTTTGAAATTGTCTGTAAGAACATACAATAACAATGTCAAATGTGTGGGTTGTAGGGCAGTGAGCAATGTATGAATAAAGAATGTGCATCACCATTCAAAGGTCTGCTGAGAGTTGCCCTGTGGATGTTGAATCCAATTATCATAATCTTACAACACAATAGAACAAATTACCAATTTTTACTTATTGTAGCTACATTTTAAATAAATTTTATATTTCTGGAAATGCTTTGGATGGTGTTACATACTTTGTCAAATTTTGATTAAAAGAGACAAAGAACTGTAATTTAGGATACTACATAACACAAGATCAACCAAAGCATATTATTGCATAGTAACAACCCCTGGATTAAGTCAGTAAATGTAAGGTGTGGTCACTTTTCGTATAGGCAGTCTGTTTCTTATTTCTGCTCATTTTGCTATATGTTACCATAAAAGTCAGTGAGTTTAAAAAAGAAATTGGTTTTCACTGACTTGTCTTTCAGGAACAAAACAGGACAGGGAATCACGACTGAGGTTGTTATTGGGGAAGGGGTAAACCTACAAGGTTGTTTTTTAGAGGAAAAGCAGCCAGCGTCCAAAGGAAAAGGTCTAAAAGTCTTTTGCCTGGAAAACTATTGCTAAAGACCGGTTTAAAAAAATCAACAAGGTGTGGTTCCTTGAAGACAAAGTGTAAAGAGGAGTAACTCAAGACTTTTGCACAATACTGTATGTATGTGTATGCATGTGTCTGAATTTGATAATACTTAAAAAAAATAACCCTCTGAAAATGACTAAAATACACATGAATAAAGGAACAAATACATACTAATTGAATAATTTATTCATAAGGCTTATTATACTGTATATTCCTCATAACTGTATTTCTTTCGGTGTATCATCAAAGACGCTTTTATAGCTTTTAGACTGAACTGCAAAACTCAGTATCACAGAAGAATCATGTTTCATGTCAAGTCTTATTGGTTGCAGTCATTTTTACAGCCTTTACAATGTGACCAATCACAACAGGGACAAAGAAAAAAGGTTTACTTTTACTTTCCTTCCTGTTTGAACCACCACAACCACTGCGGCGTGCCACGGACTGTATTTTTCGTGCATCAGTTTGTCTTCTGAAGGTGAGTTTGGTTTGATAACATCTAACTTCATCCACAGTACGCATATGCAGCAGCATGTCTATGCGCTCACAACTTTCTGCTGCAAGTATGACTTTTATCACTTCAGCGGGTTTCTTGAAGGTGGTTTTACTTTTGGTTTCTGTTTGTCTGAGAAAATGTTTCTTCCATTATATTTCTTGTTTGAGAATCAAACATGAAATGTCAGTGTTGGGGAGTAACGGAATACATGTACCGCCATTACGTATTTAAAATACAAAATATGAGTAACTGTATTTCGTTACAGGTACCGTTTAAAAAGGTGGTATTCAGAATACAGTTACTTTGTTGAAATAAATGGATGGTACTTTCCTGCTTCATATTGTCGCGGGTCAGGACTGTTTGGGTTTTGTTTGACAGCTATGGTCTGTAGTTCCAGGCGGCAGCGTTGCGGTTGCCATGGTTACAGGGTGACGCTCTCGCTCTGCGTGTTTCCTGGGTGAGATAGCACTTTTTTTTTGTTGTTGTTGTGCTAAGCTAATAGGCAGAATGCTACAGGCTCTAAAGAATGTAGCCTCATGGGCAGTGTAGTCCGTGTTGCAGGGAGAATGGACTGCCATACTCGTTATGTGTCTGTGAGCGAGGGAGGGAGAAAAAGGAAACGTACGAGCTGTCATCAAGCAAAAACGGGAGCTGGAAGCATGTAAATATAATAATAACCACTGCAACCAAGAAGAGTGCCCGACGAGCCCAGTTGTAAGTACGCTATTAAGACTCGACTGTTCACTGTGTTCGTGTTTTCCTCCAAAACAATAAGTTCCGTTGGAGAGACCTTTCAACACCTCTCTCTGTCTCTCGCAGCAGAGTTGACCCAGACAACAAAGTAAAGCTATTTTTCGGCTACAGTTCGGAGCCGCGGACCTTCAGTAATAGTGATAAATCACACAGAAATAGTACATTCATGTAGTTGTAAAATGCATGATAATATGTTAAGTAATCCAAAGTATTCAGAATACGTTACTCTCATTGAGTAACGTAACGGAATACGTTACAGAATACATTTTAGGGCATGTATTCTGTATTCTGTAATGGAATACATTTTAAAAGTAACCTTCCCAACACTGTGAAATGTTTTCTGTGTTGATTATCCTGCATAATAAAATTGGTAGCTGAAAACGGGGCGACCGTGGCTCAGGGGGTTGGGAAGCGCATCTCTAACCGGAAGGCCGGTTCGATCCCCGGGCTCTCTGTCCTGGTCGTTGTCCCCCGGAGGGGGCCGATATGGCAGCCTCGCTTCTGTCAGTCAGGGCAGCTGTGGCTACAACTGTAGCTTGCCTTCACCAGTGTGTGAATGTGAGAGTGAATGAATAGTAGCATTGTAAAGCGCCCTAACGCTTGAAAAGCGCTATATAAATCCAATCCATTATTATAAATTAACATATTTTCGCCTGACTGCAAATATGAAAACTAGGAAAAGTGAAGTCAGATAAATAAAACCCCAAATTCTCAGAGCATTACTTTAAAGTAAAGTAAGCTGGCACTTCTGACTGACCAGTGTCAGTGTCATGGCAGGGTGTATGTCAACCAGATGTGGGCCAGGTCTGGCAATGATGACACTATTTATGCTCCTATTTTCCTATTTTAGTTAGAAGACACAAATGCCATGTTGCAATATTATACTGCTATGGTAGCCAACGTTTCAAATGCAAGTTTGTGAGTGTACACTTTATCCAGAACCTAGTGACGGACAGTTTACAGTTTAGTGGGTGGCTGTAGCTCAGGGGGTAGAGCAGGTTATCTACTGATCACAAGGTAAGTGGTTCGATCCCTGGCTCCTCCAGTCTGTATGTCAAGAGTGTGAATGTGTATGAATGTAGTTAGGAAGCTCTCAGTTTAGAGAAACTGTGTGAATGTGGCATGTTGTATAGAGCACTTTGAGTAATCCGGGAGAGTAGAGAAGCGCTATATAAGAATCAGTCCGTTCACTGTCTGAACAGAGTTTCATCATGTTACTTTTGCACTGTTTTGCATGTTCTGGCACATGTTGTTATTACATGGCTTAATTAAGGTACACATTAGGCTGAGATCTGGGGCCAGAGCTGAAACTGCTCTGGGCCAGCACAGGACCACCAGTGTGTCTGCAACTGGCTTTGTGTGGGCCACATCTGGCAAACCAGATCTGGGCCACTAAAGGGCCGTCGTTCTTTGCGGCATGTGGGTCATGTATAAGCACATTGTGTGGGCCAGATCCGGGCCATACCAATTTTGCTATGTGGGCTGGTGGTGATTGTATTTTACATGTTTTAATAAAAGACAGCAAACGTGCCCTTCAAAAAGAAAGTGTTTCACAAGCAAAAGAGTTTTCAGTAAGGTGGGAGTGGGATGATTCACTTGCAGGTTTACATGAAAGAACCTTAATAATATTTTATATAAATGGTCACAGGTTATAACATCTGCATGTGCAGTTGTGGTTTTCTGAGATAACTTGTTAAACTTGATCTGATCTGTCTACATCATCAGGTAATTTCCCATCATGGCAGCAATGAAATCCGCCTTGTCTAAGGATCAGGAGAAGGAGCTCCTCTCTCTTTTCGGTCGTGTCAAACTCCATCTGCTCCACAAAGCCAGCATCCATGGGTTCACTGCTGATGTCTTCCACAGACACTGTGACAAGCAAGGGCCCACGGTTATTGTAGCCTACAATGCTGCTGGGTTCGTCTATGGAGCCTACACCTCCAAAGATTACACTCAAGGTGGAGAGGGTGTCAATGATGAGAAGACATTTCTCTACAGTATCAGTGCTGAGAGAAACAAACCACTGAGGGTAGCAGCTATCATCGGGCAGTGTGCTTTCACTGATGGAGGCACCGGTCCAAATTACGGTGCTCTGGTTTTCTTGCATGATGACAAACCTGAAGTGCAGTCGAATCCAGGCACAGGCTTCAACTTTCAGGCTGCAGATATGCATGGAAATGACTTGACACTGACAGAGTTCGAGGTGTATCGAGTTGAAGGTGTGTAAAAGTAATCCCTGAGTTTTATAGAATTAAAAAGATGTCTCCCATGGTTATACTTTCAAAACAGACATTTCATGACCATTAAAAATGTGCTTAAACCAAGGCTTGTAATTTTACTGTGCATATTTCAGAGAATTAATATTGATATGATTAAAAAGTGATCCTGTTCTTATTAATCGATTTTTCACTTATAGACCTAGAAAATCTCTTGCCCAAGCCCTGGAGGAACATCAACTGGACAGCTGAGTATGTAGAAACCTGCAGCACAGTTATTGGTGGTGTTTGTGTAAAATATATAAATTTATGTTTGGATTTTGTAATTCTAAGAAAAACTAAATTGTTCATCATATGTTCATCATCAGTATAAGGTTATGTACGGTGTACATTTTAGGACATCGTCAGGTCTCAGGAAAAAGGTTGTCAAGTATCAGACTCACACGAAAAAATGTCAGGTCTCAGACTCACACGAAAAAATGTCAGGTATCAGTCTCACACGAAAAAAATGTCAGGTCTCAGACACACATGAAAAAAATGTCAGGTATCAGACTCACATGGAAAAAAATGTCAGGTCTCAGACTCACACGAAAAAACGTCAGGTCTCAGAGTCACACGAAAAAACGTCAGGTCTCAGACTCACACGAAAAAACGTCAGGTCTCAGACTCACACGAAAAAAATGTCAGGTCTCAGAGTCACACGAAAAAATGTGAGGTCTCAGACTCACATTAAAAAACATCAGGTCTCAGAGTCACACGAAAAAATGTCAGGTCTCAGACTCACATGAAAAAACGTCAGGTCTCAGAGTCACACGAAAAAATGTCAGGTCTCAGACTCACACGAAAAAACGTCAGGTCTCAGACTCACACAAAAAAATGTCAGGTCTCAGACTCACACGAAAAAAATGTCAGGTCTCAGAGTCACACGAAAAAATGTGAGGTATCAGAATCACACGAAAAAATGTCAGGTCTCAGACTCACATGAAAAAAATGTCAGGTATCAGAATCACACGAAAAAATGTCAGGTCTCAGACTCACATGAAAAAAATGTCAGGTCTCAGACTCACATGAAAAAACGTCAGGTCTCAGAGTCACACGAAAAAATGTCAGGTCTCAGACTCACATGAAAAAAATGTCAGGTCTCAGACTCACATGAAAAAATGTCAGGTCTCAGAACACGAGCGATCAGACAGAGAGAAAATCTTCCTGCAGGTGGCGCTGTTGTCACGTCCTACCCGAATTGCTTTCCAAATACGTCATCAACGTGTGACAGTGGGAGAGCGTAAGGTCATTGACCTCACCGGAGTTTTACCGCGGTTCAGGCTCCTAATGACACATGGTAAGTTTAACTTTTTCTCACTTTTGTTCATATTTTTGCCACAGCTGTGTTATATTAAGTTGCGGTTATGTTGTGAAAGTTACATCTCAAAGAAGGAAATCTATTCTTGTCTGGCCAATTGTTCTAGCTAGCGACAGTGGTGTGAAACGTGATTTAAATTTAAACTGTTCAGTAATTGTTTTGTATACGTTTCAGCAAATGGACAAGCTGAAAGCTTACGAGCAGCCTGCATCCTTTCTCTCGCTGTTTTCTATATTGCTACTGTTTAGATATTTTGTGATCCCGATATGTGTTTTTTCTGTTGTTGTTTTTAGACTTTGCTGCAATATGTCATCCGGTGATGATGAAAGGAGTATCCGACTCTGTCTGGTTCTTATGACTGTACCAAAAATACTTTTTAAAAATTTTTTTTTAAAAAGAGCATTAAAAATAAATGACGAAAGTACAACTTATAACTACTGTTCACCTCTTTCATATCAAAGAAGTGTATTTTTTGCTACACATATTTTATTTGTGGGCACTGAATAGACTGTGCTTTTAGTACAATTGCCACCTAAAAAGATTTAGTAATTTACTGGTTAATTACTTATGTTCAGTGTAAGAGGTGGGTGATTAATTAGACTGTTGTTGTTACACTTAACCTTTCAAGATACGATGATAATAACATTGTTCAACAAAGGCTTAAAACAAAGGGAAATCAGCTGTGTACTCAATTCATATGGGCATAAAATAAGGTAAGTCTGCATTTCAACAGTTTCCATGACAACTCACTAAAATTACAAACCATGCAGTTTTCCTTTAATATAATGTAAGTCAGTGTTGTCTTTTAACAGTGAGAGGCATCTGAGACGAGTTTTAAAACTTATAGGGTTGAAGCGAAGATGCCCCCAACGACCTTTTACTGAAATCCACAAAGCAGTGGAGGTAAGCGTTAAAACATAAGTGCAAAAAATACATATTTTCCTGAAGTCTGTGTTATCAGCTATTGTAGAAACAATAAATGTTATTTTCTGTAGTTATTTAAAAAAACATTAAATTAATTGTTTGTTTGTTTTTTAGAGTGAGATGAAACAGTGGTCTCCTGAACAAGGAATCAGGGCAATGGTAAAGCGGGTAAGGGATGTCAGAGGAGTGCGCCCTTGTTACAGGTTGGTTTCCATAGTGTGTATTTAATATAATTAAGTATTCTCTTGTTTTACTGTTGAGCTCAGAGTAAAATCTATTGTTACTGTAGAGATGATGTTGCTAATATAATGAGGGATATGGATGCAAGTGGTCTTCAGAGGAGATCTCCTGGAAAGAAGAAAATTCCCCGTCGGAATTACATCAGCCGTGGTCCAAATGACACCTGGCACATTGATGGTATTTATTTTATCTTTTCAATTAACCTTCCTGTCATGTTTTGATGGTACTTCTGTCAAAACAAATTGTAATTTTTATTTGTTGTTTCATATAGGCAATGATAAACTGAAGTTCTTTGGAATGTGGATACATTTGGGGATTGATGGGTAGGTCTGAATATGGCATTCGCTACTTAATTTATTATATTCAGTGATAGTACAAAGTTGCTTCAAGATAAGGATCTGAGGTGTTATCTCTCCTGAGTAGTCTAGGGCAGGGATGGGCAACTCCAGGCCACGAGGGCCGGTGTCCTGCAGGTTTTAGATGTGTCCTTGATCCACAGCTGATTCAAATGGCTAAATTACCCTCACAACATGTTTTGTAGTTCTCCAGAGGCCTGGTAATGAACTAATCATTGTATTCAAGTGTGTTTACCCAGGGTGATATCTAAAACATGCAGGACACTGGCCCTCGAGGTCTGGAGTTGGCCAAGCCTGGTCTAAGGGACCAAGATAAAGTATGAATAGTGAAGGAGGATTCAAGATGGCAGTTTTTAAAAGGTTTATTTCCTGCTAGTCTTAAAGTTCCATTTCAGACTGGCAGTTAATTTCAGGGAGGGCCAAGACCAACACAACAAACAAAACATCCCTGATATAAAGTAAACAGAATTTAACTCCAAAGAAAATAAAATGCACAGTTTACGATAACCTACCTAACCAACATATAAACAGGAGAATACAAGGGATTACAAAACAAAAGGCAGCTCTCGCGTCAGTCTGAACACAGTCAAGAGTCACATTCAATTCCAAAGGCATGTAAGCCTACACAACTATGGCAGTCAAAATGGCCGGAGGAACCAGAAACAACGCCTAGACAGAATACAATGGAAAACCAGCATACTCTTGGGGAATGTAACAAAAACCAAACATAGTGCCAAAACATGATTAAATCATATGTACGAGTGGCCACTTTTCTGTTTCTTTCTTTTCAGATTTTCCAGGAAGGTTCTATGGCTAAAGGTGGGCACATCCAACCGCAAACAAAACTTTGTGGCCAGATACTTCTTTGAGGCTGTTCAAGAACAGGGTGGTATGCAATATACTAACAAAAGGGGGGTTAAAAAAGATTGCATTTTGGTAATAAATTTATTTTTTCATCATTCACTAATTATCTTCAGTTTGTGTCTTTAGGCTGTCCTCAAATGATTCGGGGGGACAGAGGAAAGGAGAACCTTGTTGTGGGTCAAATGCAGATGGCATTTCACATGCGAGATCTTGGGAATCAGGCATGGAGGTGCTTCAGAATGGGGACATCAGTGCACAACCAGGTATGTCTTTAAGCTGGTAAATGACTATTTCTAAAGTAACAACCTGACAACAAAACTGATAATGTCATGTTTCTGTTGTTTAGAGAGCTGAATGTTTCAACAGTATTTTAAAGAGGACATGGATTAAGAAATGGCTGACAACATTTGAGGTAAAGCAAATCTTTCACCTGTAAAACCTATTAACAAAGACTAGCCATCAAAATTTCGCTAAACATACGATGGATTAGTTTATCTGAAAACACAAGGCCAGAATCTGTGTTTATGTACATCTGTACCTTTTCACTGATGAAATGCTCACCTTCACAACTTATGTCTTTTTCAAAACCACATGCTTAGGCCATGATGGAGTCTGGGATCCTTGAACTGGACAATCCTGTGCACATGTAAGTCAATATTTTTAGACATGAAAAATGATCAAGCAGCAGTATGAAAGTATGTGGTCTAGAAATGCCTTTGTTTTTTGAGTACTGATTAAAGTTTAGCTTTTACTTATTCTACCTCAAAGAAGCAGATGAACATATATAATCATTTTTTAATTCTCCTTTTTCATAGCAACTGCTTGCAGTACTCACACTTGCCACTGCTTCAAAGAGACTTAAAAACGGAGCAAACAGTTTGGAACACCCATGACATCCGCAAGCAACGCAATGCACCAGGTCCATTTGGGAAACCCGACCTTCTGTTTACCTCACCACCTCCTGGTATGTCATTTGAAAGCCTGTGGGTCTTTTTTTTTTTTTTTTAAACTTTCATTAGTTTACTTTTACTTTGATATAGCACTCTTCACAGGATAAAAACCACAAAGTGCCTTCACAATAATATAAAACAGATAAACATAAAACAGCACAATCGAACATACAGAATAAATACAATCAAGGAAACGTAATGATGGAGGCAGAGCATTCCATGACCTGGGAGCCACCACTCTGCAAGATCTATTGCCTCTGGTCTTCTGGTGGAACTACTAACAGCCATTGATTAGATGATCACAGGCTGGGAGAGGGAGCGTGGGGTTCTATAAGATCAGAAATTAAGGCAGGAGCTTCACAATTTGGAGCTTTGAAAGTCATTACTAAAATTTTAAAATGAATTTTCTAAAATATACTGGAAGCCAGTGTAATGAGCGTAAAACTGTTATAATGTGCTTTCTTTTCTGTCTTCCTAAGAAGCCTACTTGTAGTACAATAAGAGATTTCTGAATTTCTGCTGTCAATACAAAAATGGCTTCATATTGGCACCTTTAACTAAAAATTAATCTAAATGTTTGAGTGATATTTCCATCTTTAAGTTTCTGCAATAACATCTGTAAACACTGACTGCTTATTATACAGGTTCTAGAACAGCTTTGTGATTATTCATTTATTTTTAACATTCAAAGTGAACATCTTTTCAATATTGTCTTTCATTCGCAGGATATGGCAATGTGCTGCACATAGTTGACCCAGACCTTTTAGACTACGCCAAGCAGTTAATCTGTGAGAGGGACGAGCCTTCACTGGTAGCAAACCAGGAATTCAGAGACATGTGCCAGAACATTTTACAAAACAGCCAGTTTCCCTGCACACCTGATGGTTGCCTTGCTGCATACCTCATGCTAGTCCAAGAGCTCACAACTGCAATGAACAGAAATTCAGTTCCTACACCTTCTACATTTGCAGAGGCAAATGACATATACATCTTTCTGAAGAGAGAGAGGATGGAAGGTGTACCAGTAAACATTTCCAATGACCAATAAAATCATACAACATTGTTTGTTAACATTTTATTTATCCATGTTTAAAATCAACAGGTAATTTGAAAACTGTCTGACCAACAAAATGTACAATAAAATTGACAAGGTGCCATCTTTCATAATGATTCAGTGTTTCATTTACCACAACTTTTGTTAACAATAATGTAGAATATAATTAACATTGAAAGACTTTTGAACTGCAGACTGTAGCAACATTACCACTTGTAGCCATATCGGCTCGTAAGATCAAGGCCTGACTTGAGAAACTTAACAACATCAGATGCGGAAGGCCTTGAGTCTGGGTCATAGCTCACCAAACCACCAAGAAAACTGTTTTTGTCACTGAGATGTGATAGGGCATGTGGTGGGGTTTTGGTGGCCATTAGTGCAGCCAGTTCTCTTTGTTTTTTAACAATCCACGGAGCGGAACCCGTCAGGATCTCCAGATATGTGGCTCCGAGGGACCACATGTCTGTCTGGAACGAGGCCTCTTCAAACATCAGTATGCATTCCGGGGCCATGTAAAGATATGTGCCGCCAGCTGGACCAATAGCTTGGGCAGTGAACTTACTCCCTTGACGAAGCATCACAGTGTCTCTTATGTTTGCCATGCCCCAGTCTGTCAGGACTGCCTTCTTAGAGGGGTGGTGAACCTATAAGGTATACATTTGAGAATTTACCAGGTTGTCTAAAATCTCACTAATGTTATCAAAACTGTCATTCCAAAGACCACAGCTCATAATTGAAAAAAAAAAAAAAAACCCTCAAGGCTTTTAGCACCCAGATCACCCAATCACTGCAGATTTATTCTGAGATTGTTTATTATACACAACATTAAAATTAACAGATTGGTTAATGATCAAACACGGTTTTATAGTCCTGTGCATTTTTTTATCCCCATTCCAATTAAGAAAGTGGTACAGACTAATAAAATAATAGAAACTTTCAGTTTGTAAAGCCTAAACTTATTACAACATGTTTGGGAATTTTGTAGGTGTGCAACAACCAACATATTAAAGAACAAAATGGACTATTAAAGAAACAATGTAAGGCTTCTTACTTAAAAAAAAAAAAAAAAAATCCTTTATCCTTTATATGAATGTGCCAGAACAGTTTCTCATTGTTCAAATGTAGTGTTTAATAGACTGAAGAGAATAAAGTAAAAGAAATAATATAGTATTTTTATTTTGATCTTCAAAAACAAAGTAAAGAAAAAGAAAAATACAGTATGGCTTACCATGACATTTGCTGGCTTTATATCCTGGTGAATGATTCTCTGTGCATGGATGTACTCTACTGCCATGGATAAGTCCAGTGATATGAAACCGGCATCATCCCCTTCAAGCTATCAAGACAATATATAATATTAAAAAAACAATGGGTAGCCAGGTGTGACAATCTAACATGTCTACCACTGGAAATGTATTACTTCAAATAGGATTAGTATTCAAATGCAATTGCAATTGCAATTATAATAAATTACAATGGGACCTAAGACCAACAAAGTCAATGTTTGGAAGTGACCATCAAAAAGCTCTGATTGCAGTCCTCTTGCGAAACTGTAAGCAGAGGTGAATGGTGTGTGTGAGCAAGGTGGCCAACAAATCTGACTCAGTTACACCAGTCCTGTCTAGAGGACTGGACCAAAATTCCTGAAAAATATTCTAAGAATATTGTAGAAAAAAAACCTAAAATGTCTGAACTCATCCAAGTAAAAAAAGCAATTCTACCAAAACAGTAAGGAAGCTTATTATTAAAAAGTTAAGATTATTCTTTTACTAAGTTCATACTTTTCTGGCATTTGGCAATTAAAGATCATTTTGGTAATTCTAAATGGTTGAAAACATGAGAGAGAAAAAAGTAATCAGTCTTTTTATATGTTGTACACAAAGATGGTTTCAAATACATATTTAAACAAATGCCAGCAATAAAAAGTTCATTTTTAATATGAGGGTATTAAGATTATTCACATCTACCTAAATGTATTAAACATAAAATTATGAGTATCGATACCTTCACCAAGCAGCTGTCTGTGTGAAGCACTTGCTGCAGGGTTGCGCCATGAATGTATTCAGCTGCCAACAAAAAGCAGGACTCAGTGCGGGCAACTGCCATGAGTCTGACGATGTTGGGGTGAGACAGTCTCCTAATAAAACAGAAACATGTCCGAATAAAAAAACAAAATAGAGGCATATTATGTTACAGCTTGAGGAACAATCGATTTTGACAATGAAACAAAAAAAAGTGTGTCAAAGTTCTTACAGTGAAACATTTATCTCATGATGAATGTCGCTGTCCTCCATCCCTTGTTGGCCACACATGATCCTTTTAACAGCTGCTGGAGTACCATGAAAAGAACCTCTATATACCTTGCCAAATGTTCCTTCTCCCAGTAGATTGTCCTCACTGTATGTAATTAAATCCTCTTCCACATATGGAACACGTGGAAGATACACTTGGGGATAAAAAACACAAAGTAACATACATTAACATACAGCTACTGCTAATCATTCTTCGATTAACTGCTGGATCAGTAATATCTAGGTTTACTCCAGGAACTTGAGTACCAAATAGTGAAGAATGAAAACCTTTATTTACAATTTTGTCTGATGATGTGATGTTAGCCCTAAATGGGAAAGAATGCTTACATGATGGCGATTTTGGAGTTGTGTTGAAAGACTCTGCAAAATCTATCAAAAGCCCACTATTTCCAGCACCTTCAGATAGCTCTTCAGCTCTTTCCATAGCTTCTTTTGCCTCAATAACTGCATGTGGTAACATGTCTTGGCTCACTGCTCCACCTGGACCTAGAGATGACCCTACATTTTCCTCCTTCCTTTGCTTGGACTGGCTTTTCATTCTGACTCTCCCTGTTTCAAATTCAGCTGAGCTGGATGTTTCTGGATGGAAATCCTATGAACACATTCAGCCAAGATATACTTTTTGCAGGGTGCACTGTGAAAACATCCACATTTATGACAATGATAAGAAATTAATTGGTCTGTTCAAAAAGAAGATATGGTTTTACCTGTTCTGCAACATTATGTCCTATGAGGGTTTCAGGAAGTTCATCTGCAGAATGCATATTACATACTGTAACTGTGCAATGACCAAGCATAGTAAACAAGTGTGTAAAGGTTGGAAATGTAATGCAAACAAAATAAGAAGTCAATTTTAATGATTTAGTTAGATGTCCAGGCATTCACCTAAACTGCAACTTTCATCACCACCCACTTTAGTTACAGGGTCTTCATCTGTAAAATAACACATTGATTGCAAAATATCTGAATGCCCAACATAGTCAGTGTACCATGTTCAATCATAACATCAAAAATATTCAATTTGGTTTGGGCAGGCACACACCTGAGATGGAACTTTGATCATCCAAACACACGATCTCTGTACAAAAAGTAAAATTATTTTATACCATACAAATTTGAGTGCTAGACAGTAGTTAGTAGCAATATTGATCACTTTATTACCCAGTTGTCTTCGCCCGATGTATAGGCTTCTTTTCCACAGATGTGTAATATCAGAAACAGTTCTGTATTCTTTGTGGAAATCCTCCTTACTCCACCTGGTCCCGTCAGAATGGCAAAGAGTGAACTCACTCCCCTCAGTACGCTCTGGCCAGAAGCGTTCTTTGCCAATGGTAATTAAATCATCATAGGTTTCATGGCCTTGCAGGATGATTCGAGGTGGAACTTCGTCCATTATTAACTTCTGGTACCGTCCACACTTTCTAAGAGTTCTTGGCTTCCACTCCATGGGAGCCATTCTGACCTAGCATCAAAGGAAAAAAAGCAAAGTTTATGAAAAAATATGCCTTTTTAGAAAGTTATTTTTTAATATATTGCTGATAGTCATACACATAGCTTCACTTTTTAACTAACCTTCAATAATGATTTACCATGGTCCAAACGTTTATCATTCAATGGAAACTGCCTTTTCTTTACTTGAGGCTGTAGTAGTTTCTTAGCTTTACCAAAGGCCTCTGCTGCACCTGTAATGGATGAAGTTGAAAGTTAATCATACTGATCCACAGAAAGTTATATATTACAACTGATCTAAAAGCAAAAATAATTGGGGTTGTCTTACTGAGAAATTCATTGCCACTTGTTGAAGGAGTGTCATCTGCAATATAAATAGGGCAGTGATGTGAAACGTGGTTTACAGAATTCTACTACAATCACAGACTACTGCACACTCATCTGCTTTCAAAATGTATTGCATCTATAAATAAAGTGGTTAGTCAATCATAACCTGCTAAGCATATCATATTAACCCTTTAAAACCGGTTGGAGCGGGCACGCTCTGTTTTGCGTAACTATTTTTAAATCCCGGTAGCTCTACAACCACGTAAGCTAGCGCAATAATTTTTTTTGCATATGAAACCTGAGGAGTTGTACTTACATCTTATGCCATCAGCTTGTGCTAGGTCACAGTTTCCTTCCACATATAGCTTTGCAAAAATTGCATAAAAAGTGCTTGCAGCAACAAAAACATAATATTCCAGAAACACGCTTTGCCGATCCGATCAGCTGTTCATAACACTTCCTACATTGGATTAGACCTCAGCGCGAACTATCACATGTCCGCCATGACATGCCCGAAACCGGAAGTGACGTCATTTTCGCGGAAATGTAGTTTTTTACGGTCCGGGCCTCAATGAGCCTATACTGGTGTTTTTAAAAGTTATGTTTGACTTTATGACTTTCTGTGTGGTTTCTGGGATGCTTAGGACTCATATTGCACTGCTGGAAATAGTTTCTTTTGATGCATATGCTGCTTTTTTGCAATTTTGCACTATAATATTTATTTTCGTTTTTCCTGCAGTGTATAAAAATTGGTGCATTTCAAAAATAAAACTATGAAGACACTCAAAATAAATTTCCTGTGGTGGGAAACTATTTTGTGCAACTTTTTTGTATTTACAGTTTTGAGGGACAAGCCTCTTAAATTTCTCTAACTAGAAATATATGTTAAAAAAACAAAAACGATTTTCAATTTTTTTGTAGTTTATTGCACTTTTTTGCAATTTATGTAATTACTATGCACTTAATTCATACATATTATTAAAATCTAGGCTGTAATGGTTGTATTGATGTATAGCAACTTCAAATGCTTCCAAAAATGGCACTACAGCATGTAAAAATATAATATAAGCTCTGGCGGACTTGGTTCTATGGTAGGTCTTAAAGGGTTAAATAAAAGGAGATTATTTTACATGTTGTTCAAAAGTATCAACACCTACCTGATTTTTCTGCTGTCAGGAGCCTTTTTACGTTGTTATCAAAGCCTTTTTGGGTAATCTCACCTTCAAATAAAATTTTAAAAGGGTGAGGAGTTATAGCTAGTAGGAGCCAGATCCTACATGACTATCTAACTTTTAAATTGCAATAAAGTCTTTTAATTTTGTGAAAAATCCATCTTTTGTCAGTTTTTTAAATAGGGCACTCCGACAATATCATAAAGTAATAACTATATACGTCTTTTAACATGTATATTAATTAAGATAAGTAAATAGGAATACCAAACAATGTTAAACCATTAAAGCACAAAATTGTCAGGGTTCTTGGCAGTTAAAAAAAGGAAATTGCAAGCATTACAAAAACATTTAATAAAGCGTTTGATTACCATTTTCAAGGTCTTTTTTCAGCTGCTCGTAAGCTTTCAGCTTGTCCATTTGCTGAAACGTATACAAAACAATTACTGAACAGTTTAAATTTAAATCACGTTTCACACCACTGTCGCTAGCTAGAACAATTGGCCAGACAAGAATAGATTTCCTTCTTTGAGATGTAACTTTCACAACATAACCGCAACTTAATATAACACAGCTGTGGCAAAAATATGAACAAAAGTGAGAAAAAGTTAAACTTACCACGTGTCATTAGGAGCCTGAACCGCGGTAAAACTCCGGTGAGGTCAATGACCTTACGCTCTCCCACTGTCACACGTTGATGACGTATTTGGAAAGCAATTCGGGTAGGACGTGACAACAGCGCCACCTACAGGAAGATTTTCTCTCTGTCTGATCGCTCGTGTTCTGAGGCCTGACATTTTTTTCATGTGACTCTGAGACCTGACGTTTTTTCATGTGAGTCTGAGACCTGACATTTTTTCGTGTGACTCTGAGACCTGACATTTTTTTCGTGTGAGTCTGAGACCTGACATTTTTTTGTGTGAGTCTGAGACCTGACGTTTTTTCGTGTGAGTCTGAGACCTGACGTTTTTTCGTGTGAGTCTGAGACCTGACATTTTTTCGTGTGACTCTGAGACCTGACGTTTTTTCATGTGAGTCTGAGACCTGACGTTTTTTCGTGTGAGTCTGAGACCTGACATTTTTTCGTGTGAGTCTGAGACCTGACGTTTTTTCGTGTGACTCTGAGACCTGACGTTTTTTCATGTGAGTCTGAGACCTGACATTTTTTTCGTGAGACTGATACCTGACATTTTTTCGTGTGAGTCTGAGACCTGACATTTTTTCGTGTGAGTCTGATACTTGACAACCTTTTTCCTGAGACCTGACGATGTCCTAAAATGTACACCGTAGTTATGTCATATCTTTTTTTTAGCTTGTCATCATGTAAACTTTTTTATGCTTGCACTCTGGGTGGTGTGGGTACATTTTCTTTCTTCTAGACAAAAACAGCAACTGATGAAGGCCATCCTGAACTATAAGCCTGACATTAAAACAGTACACCAAGCCCGTGTGCTGTTGGTAGGCCCGATTGGAGCAGGCAAGTCCAGCTTCTTTAACTCCATCAACTCAGCATTTCGAGGCAACATGACTTCCCAGGCCATCGCTGGCACAGCGGGGGAGAGTGTGACCACTCAGGTACTGGCACAGGATTTTTTGTATAACTGAATCTGCATGCTCTACCTATAATGTACAGTGTTTTCCCATTAAATGACATTTTCTATCTTTTCTGTAGTTTCGCACTTACACCATCAAGGCAGGGAAAGGTGGTAGCGTTGTCCCACTGATCCTCTGTGACACAATGGGGCTGGAGGAAAATGGTGGTTTGGACATTGAGGACTTGGTCAACATCTATAAAGGTCACATCATGGATCGCTACCAGGTGCATTTCATGTTAACTGATTAAATAGTAAACAATTAAATACAAAAAATGTAGGCAGCTGATTGATAAGTAACAGCTATGGGTTTTTTTGTACTTCAGTTTAGCACATCTGGCCCTATCCTAACAGATGCTCCTGGCTATAAGAAGCATGTGACTCTGAGTGACAGGATTCACTGTGTGGTTTATGTGGTCGACACCTGCAATGTCTCTATTCTCAGCCAGAAAATGCTGGAAAAACTTTGTGCCATCCGGAGAAAGACTAATCAGCTGGGTCAGCAGAAAATCTTTTGATTTTTTTTTTTTTTTTTTAGAAAACATTGAAAACAGCACGTGCAGCATGCAGTTTTATATATATGTAAATATGTAAGGCTATATTAGGGAAATACAACAAAGGGTAACCCTTTTCTTGGCGTCTGTAAACTGTTTCAGTCATGATTTGTATTTCCGGTCCCTCAAAGGAATTCCTCAGCTGTTGCTGATGACTAAAGTAGACGAGGCCTGTCCACTGGTGGCGGAAGACTTGAAGAATGTTTATCGCAGTTTTTACATCCGGAAGAAGGTGATGTTTTTAGATGCATTTACAGTAGCAGGTCAAAATTTGACATGACAACAATGCTCATTTAATCTGTGTACCTGTGTTATCTGTGTAATCAGGCGAGTGAGCTGAGTGAGGCTCTGGGCATCCCGTTATCCTGTATACTGCCGGTGAAGAACTACAGTGAGGAGCTGGACCTGGACCAGGACACTGACACTTTACTGTTTGGTGCTGTGCAGCACATGCTGAACTTTGCAGACAGCTTTTTTGAGAACCAGGCTGAAATTCAGGAAGGGAATGATCAGATGGAGCTTTACAGATCCAGTGATATTTCCCGCCCTGATTTTCGAGAACAGAAAGAACATCAGATTATTTGAAATCCAAAACATATAAGTGTCCCAAACCATTTAAATTCAGACCTTTTCAAAATAATCAATTAATTAGGTTCTCCAAGAGGGTTGCAACAAATTATCTTAAAGTAAAACCCTTGTATTGTAGGCAAACTGAAACTATATTTGTTTCATGAGTGAAACAGTAAAAACATTTATAAATATTCACTGTTCATTTCATGTCTGCAAAGATTTGCCAGCACGTTGCATGCTGCTTTCTCTTAGCTAAAAGCCACTGGGTCAAAGTGCTATATTTTTGTGCTCTGAAGCTAAAATCATTGAGCTCAATTAAAGTCATTAACAGATGCCACGTGATCCAATCATGGGTCCTGATCAGGTTTGAGGTAGATCCTTAAGTCAAGCTTGAGTTTCAGATCCTTAGAAGCAGAGTCTGTTGTGTGCACGTCTTTTATTTTAATTAACTTGGATATTCTGAAAATATTAATTTGCAAATATATTCATTCTTGACCTGCTCTTATTGTGTAAAAAAATAAAAATAAAGGACAACAGAGAAAGTCAATATGCTTTATCATATAATAAAGTTTGTTACATATAGCAAATTTGACTCTAGGTCCATTTTTACTGATGATATAGTTCCACGAATTGCTTGCTTGCTTTATATGCATGGCTGCAGTCTTACAGTAGTAGGAGGGTTACATAGACGTTCCCCCTTCATTCAGCCACTAGATGTCAGTCATAATTACATAATCACATCTGTAAAGACGTTGTTATGAAAAGGTGAGGCTCTTATTACACAATTTTATCTCATAGTCCAACACGGGAGCTAGTTGGATCATTTCACTTGAGCAGATGCATGTATTTGTTTATGCACAATGCCAGTTATGTCAGAATGACAAGTGTACTTTTGTCCCGTAAAGTCATCACTCACTGTAACCATACAAACCCACGAGGCCACATGACAAGAAAATATGTTGGTTTTCCTTTTAGCCAATTGCAAAACTCGCCTAGTTTCGGTACCGCCCACCTTCCAGCTTCACTATAAAACTGTGACGCAACGTTGCCAACAACAAACGCAGAAGAGACTGGCAAAACTTTGGTACACCGGCAGTTGTCACGCATTTACGCAGTGGGATCGGTTTTTAAGTTGAAATCATGATTCCTGAAGAAAGCTTTGCTTCCATCGAGAACAAGTAAGATTTCTTGCTTCAGTTCTATTTTTATGTTGGTTCAGCATGTGCATGTGCATGATCATGTGCTGGAAGGGTATGTTGATCGTCCTTTGACCCGTCCGTTGTGTGGATTGCTTAGGCTGATGTAATTAAAGTGCTTTTTTGAAAGCTTTGATTTGAGACTAGAACGCAGAGACTTTCGGTTATTTAACATCTGGGTGCATAAAATGTTACAATCTTTTCTGTGCTGTCAAAGTTTGACACCCGCGCGCGTGCGCGTAAAAGCCAAAATCCAGAGATTATGCATGAATTATTATGAGTCATAAGACCTCAGTATTAATATCTTTGTACTGGCATACACAATACTACGCATGCACGTTGCACAACATGCAGCGAAATTCCTTGAAACTGTAAAATGCGCATTTATGGCTTGTTTTATATCACCACAATCATCCCCATGCATGAAACTGATAATGAAAGTGATCTGAGCTTGTATTTCAGTGTTCTAACGACTTTTAATTCATTTAATATGGAAGAGGGAATTTTTGAAGCAGTACAGCATATATTTAATACCACTAATGTTTTGTCATATTGCAGAATACAAAAGGCTAAATGTCATGTCCTTATCCCTTAGGATGCAGTCTGTAGGTCTGGCTCTGGAAGAGTTGCTGGTAACTGCTCAGAAACAAGGCTGTCTCACTGTTGGCATTTATGAATCAGCCAAGCTTCTTAATGTGTGAGTTGAAAGTATTAATTTTGGTTTTTCTTCTCATTGCCCAAACTGATCATCCCAGACATGTGAATGCAGGTTTTTCCTCATTTTATTTCTTTTCTCTTCCCCCTCAGAGATCCAGACAGCGTGGTGCTATGCGTGCTGGCAGCCGACGATGAAAACGATGTGGCGCTGCAGATCCACTTCACGTTGCTACAGTCCTTCTGCTGCGACAGCGGCATCACCATCTTGCGAGTCTCTGGGTTTCAGCGACTCCAGCGGCTGCTGGGAGCTGTGGATGCCAACAGGAACCAGGAAGAGCACAGAGACCTTCACTGCATGCTGGTTACGGTGTGTTGACTCAGCATAGTGGCTACCTCTTATGTAACTGAAAGGCAGATGGTGATCTTTTTCATGCACAATTTTCAGCTAGGATATTGCACCTTTTCTTTGTCACCGCCTTGTGATTTTTACTCTTACTTTGCAGGTTCAATTCAAATTGAACGCTGAACATGATTCTTTTTTTCTCCCACACAGAATCCTCAGGCAGAGCACTGCAGACTGCAGGAAGTGGGGACCTACTGCCAGGAGAGTCGGCGCCTTGACCAGTGGGTGCCTGAACTAGTCCTGCAGGAACGCTGAAGGGTCTGCATACAGGAACTTTTGTGGCCAGATACTGATACACTGAAGGATCTTTATGCTCAAGCAGGGATGACCTGGAGTGTAGCCGCTCCAGTCCACTATCCTTAATGACCAGCAAAACCATGAACTCCCACTCAAAGACTAGTGAAACAGCTGGACTGGACACTGGTTTCTAGAATCTGTACTTGTGCAAAAGATACAGAGAGAAAAGTCACAATGTTTTTACAATGCCATCAAAACACAATCTGTTTTGTGTTGCTCTCTGGGTGCTCACAATGTCTATGGGGTGTGACATAGTAAACATTAAGAGGAGTAGTAGTTTTGAAAGGAACACATCCACACCCATCTTATACCTGGAAGTCTTGTTTGTTTGACTGGACAGGAATGTTGCAGTGCTGAAACTGTACCAGACATTCCTGGGAGAGTCCCAGAAAAGGAGAGTAGAGGTGTGTGTTTGTATGTGTGGTATGTCTATGTGTGGTATGCATTTACAATACTTGTATTTTTCTGTAGAAAAGACTGGGTGTGCAGTGTGTGCATTCTTAAATTGAGCAGCTGAAAGCTGCTGGGGAATTGTCACCATGGAAACTGAAATGGAAATAATGTTAAAGACACACAGGACCTATTGACACCGGAAGAAACAAAAGAAAAAACAATGTAAAGAGACTCAGAGGATTATATATTTTAGTCAGGATCTGAAATTCCCAATGATGCAGAACGCCTGTGCTGTCTGATCTGGACAGGTCAGCTTTAAATGTATTGTAAAAATATCAACTTCTTTGTGCCTTCAAGAGTGCTGCCTTTCTGATAAATAACTAATGTAAAGTGGCTACACTGTTAATTTATTGATTGTATTGTTTTTTTTGTAGTTATTTGTAATCTATTTTGTGCTCTGTTATCTAAGTAAATAAATTATTTTATTCATAAATTCTTCTTGTTCCTGGGGCTTCTGCTCAGATTTCAAAACAAAAGCCATGTGTGCGTCATGGAACCTGCTGAGTCACGCAACTACAGTTTACATTCGGGCTGAAGTCATGGAAAATGCATGCACACTTAGGGCAAAGTCTTTGTCATTGCCAGCCCCTTCTATTGTCGTGAGCATAAGTCAGTGAGAATGAAACTGGGGTGGGGACAGAAACTCACAAAAACAAGCATAACAAGCTCATGCAGACCTACTGTCCCTACAAGTCAAGAAGTAATGAAGTATTACAGGAAAGACGCATTACCTGCGTGTCAAGTGTTTTTATTTATTCCCAAGCCAGATTCCATACATGCATAACAAGAATCTTTTAAAAATGTATGTTTTGCATTATATAATGCAGCTAAAGCCCTGCAACAATGTTGCATGCAAATAACATAGTGTGTATTAATGTGTGTGTGTGCGTGTGTGTGGGTGAAGCCTCTGATCCCTCTATTATCTCTGCTTAATCTCAGGATCTTCCCTCTGCTTTGCAATCTATTCCACCCTCTGCTCTCACATGGCTGTTCACAGCCCCGTCTGCTGCTAGAGGAGAGAGGAACATATTGAGGCACATGGACCTCACACTTGTTTACAATCACACAGGGTAGTGACTGGTGAGGGGAGTGTCTTCTCAAAGGCCGTGGCTCATCCAGCCTAAATCTGATTGGCTGTGACTTGCAGAAGGGTCATGGGAAGTATAGTTTGAAACTTGGAGACAAGCTTGTGACGGTTGAAAGCACACTCAAAAGGGCACAGTGAAGGCCTAAGACGGCTACAACAATGGAATTCCTGTGAAATGACCAAACTGGGAGACTTTTACCTAGCTCTGCTCTTTGTTTACTCTGTTTGATGCATTCTCTTACATGCATCATGCTCTGCACATCGTATACCAAGTAGGCCAGAGAGCATGTTTCTGCAAGTGCATTGTACAGTTGCAGTTGCATTTTTAAAC
Source organism: Neolamprologus brichardi (assembly GCF_056152115.1). NCBI lineage: Eukaryota > Metazoa > Chordata > Actinopteri > Cichliformes > Cichlidae > Neolamprologus > Neolamprologus brichardi. Next base: position 12,143,460 of record NC_142122.1, on the reverse strand, counting down.
CAATAAACTGCAGATAATAATCAAAAACACTAATATTCTGCAGCTATACCAGCAGCTCTGCGAGGCTCATACTGGTATTGTATCTGATGTTTGTGTTCTGCCCAGTAAACTTGAAATACACTGATGTTAACATCAAAACAGAATAAAATAACAATACAGGAAAAGTCTGTTATTATATCATCTTTTTATTAATGTTATCTACTTCTCAATATCATCTTTTTTAAACAGCAATATCCACAAAATATTAACAGTGTGCAAGAAAACATGAGTTATGGCACATCAGAGAACAGTTACAAAAAATAGATATATTTTCTTCATAGTCAATCAAGGCAAAAAGATACATATACTGTATGCATACACAGGAGATCAGAGCACAAAAGATGATTCTCAGGAAGGGCTCGGAGCCAAATCAGAGAAGCTTGATATGAAAGTCCAACAGGGAGGAGCCTCGGCTCTCCTCACCAGGCCTGAAATGAATTTCGAGAGGCTTGCATTTTTGCACACAACACCAGTAAATTTCCACTTTCAGCCGTGTGTTCCACTTTTAAGACTGTTTAAGACTGCCCCCCACCTCCAAGTCCAGCATTTACATGATATACACCACTATAAGGCAAACTAACAACCAATCAATCAGACAAACCAGCAATCCAAGCTGTGTGTCTCTGATTGAAGCCCAACCATGGATGGAATGATAGTAATAAAAATTAAAAAAAAAAAATAGCATATGTCGGCAATACCAGGACATCTGTGTGTGTGGTAGTGTGTGTGTGCATTTGTCTGATGATAAGTTATGCATGTATATTTCCTTGTGTTAAACTTCTGCAGCAAGAATTCTCTTTCACTTTAGCTTGCAAAGAAATGAAAGGAAAGTGTTTATCACATTCCTGTAAACTGACAGGGAATCAGTTCTTTCATCTTAGAATAGTTCAGGTCCTTGAAAAGCAAACCCAGGCCAAATAAGTACGTATAGTTAAGTCAATACTGTTGCTATGCCATCACATATCTTTAGGTAGATCCTTTAAAAAAAAAAGAGCACCGTTCATTTATATCAGCCTAAATAATCTCTTCAATCATCCCTTTCCTCATATCTGCTTGTAGGGCTACCTGCTTTAGCTTAGCATAAAGATAAACAGCTTGAAACAGCCAGGCTAGCAGCAACAAAACCTGTCTACCAGCACCTCTATGGCTCACTGCGATAATGGCAAAACATCAAAGTGATATAACACCTTGACTGAGAACTTTAAAAGAGCTGAGAAGTGGCCTTTTTTTGCAGGTGAACAGAGGAGTTTCTCCCTGTTTCCTGTCTTTAAGGTAAGCTAACCAGCTGCAGGAGAAAGCAAATATACACATTTCCTCAAATGTCAACATGTTCCTTTACGTATCCAAGGCTTACGTTAGTGGTAATGAAATTTTTTGTTTTGCCACATTTCACCTAGTCAATTTTAGCCTGTGACACAATCCCCCTTTTCACTCTTCAAAATATGCAGACTGATTAAGTGAGAAAAGGAGGAAGTGCAAGCCATATATGTTGTTCTGACTTGTGGTATCACATGACCTCTCCTCTGGTCAGACTAACCCTGACCTAGAACTGCAGGACTGCAGTACTATAACATTACAGTCTAACACTGCAGCACTGGAGGCACTGCTCGTTCTTACGCACTGTGTCACTCGCACAAACACACACAGACCATGCACACGAGCACACACTTGCACGCTCCTCTATTTTCTCCTCTCCACCTACTGCTCTGCCAAATCATCCCTTTTCAGCTACCAAACACAAGCACCCACACACACGCACGCACACTTGCACACCCTCTCTATGGCCTTTCTCCAGCTCTTGCTCTCTATACTTCTATCTTTGTCTGTATCATAAGCCATTGGCTACAGTGCAAAAACACAGATGCTAAGCAGCGATTTAAACTGGTAATTAATCACAAAGCTGAATTTTTAAAGGAATCATTTGACATTTTGGGAAATATGCTTATTCTCTTTTGTTCCCTTTCACACAGTTTAAAATTGCTAAAGGTAACAATTACAATTATTCTAATGCCGATTTCTCTAAACCCCACACATTCCCAGGTACGCATGAGCACGTGTGGATGCAAACAACTCTTTCCACCCACCTCCAAAGTCTGTATAGCAGCTGGGTCACACTGACCTTAAGTGACATGAAAGCAGAAAACTAGTAGGATGAACCCTTGTGACTCTCTGTCAGCAGATATAAGCCATGTCCAAATGAGCCCACCCTCGGCTAAATGCTAAAGTGTAAATATGATGGAAGGAAGATCCCCTCTCTCACCAATTCTCCTTACAGCTATTAACCTTTTACCTCTGATAAACATCATTCAAGCTTGAAAAGCACCCAAAGCACAGGATGTAGGTGTGTGTTGCATGTTGGTCTAGATGCCTGTTGCCCCCAAAAAAACAAAAACTAAAAAAAAAAAACAAGGACAGCTTTGGTGTTAAAGGTCAGATCAGGAGGTTGGTTTTGCACCACCGTAATGAGGTCCGATGTTGATTCATCTTCTTACGGGGCATGACTCTAAACCAAACACAGCTTTTGTTTCCAGTACATTGCTTCATCCTCATCGGTTTTATATGTGGCTGAAACCAACCTCAGCTATCGCAGGCCTCTAAAACCTGATTGACGTAAAAAAGGAAAAAGCAAAGACAGACGTGATCCTGATTGACAGAATAAGTAGTACTAAAAAAATCCAACATCCACAGAGGGGAAATCTGTGTTCTGAGTTTGTATCTTACAAACACTGTACAGGGTAATACTCAACTGACCAGTTTCCATGGACTCCATAGAAAGAAGAGAACTTAAAAAAAAGAAAGAAAAAAAGAAAGAAAGCCAAAACAGCTACTCTTCAACTTATCACTTCTGCACATGTCTGAAAGAAAGTTTATACACTTAGTTTTTTTCTCTTAACTTGATTTTTTTCTTCTTCATGTTTCAGTTTTTACAATCAAGTTTGGTTTGTCAGACAGGAGGAGTGCTGTGGAGGAGACGAGGAAGGAGGAACACAGAAAGGAGACTGCCAGCTCCTACTGATCCAGCCTGTGACCAAGCTGGGGTAACGTCAGAGTGAGCTCTTATGCTGGGGAAACTGGAACCTTTAGACTGGTGAAGGCAGGTAATCTGATTAATAGCCATAATTGCAAAGCATTAAAACAAGATGTAAACCACTTGAACAGAGAGGTGACTCCTTATTTTCAGACTACCCACTCCTCTCATTTTCGTTCTATTCACCCTACAAGAACTAGTAATCGAAATACTCACATATGGGCTGAGAGGGTGGGAAGAGGGCACCTTCATTTTTACTTTCTATGTCTGGGTCATCTCCTCCAGCCTCGCAGTCCCTTACAGACTGATTCTCTGATGTGATCATTCTGTGGCCTCGCCCTCTCTTGGGGTAAAGCACAGGGAGGCTTGATGTACAGTAGATCTGGTTAGGTATTACCCCTGGCTTACAACCAGATATCCTGTTATTTCATTAATGCAAGCAGGAAAACAAACCTGATCCGCCAGGGGCAACACCTACGTGAAAAGAAAACGATCTAAAAAAATGTAAAGTATTGTCCTATCTGTTAAGTAATGCTTCAACAAAATATCTAAAACGTACATTGAGTTCACAAACAAGTATTTCTTAAGAAAAAATGCAGTAAACGTCTGCGGTTAATAGCTTGAGTTCTGTGTAGAGCCGTTCACTGCTTGCTCTCATAGGTGCAGATCTGGGATCAGCTTAGACATCAGCCAGTGGCGGCTATCATGAGCCGCAGTGGAATCAGTGACAGCAGATCAGCATCTAGAAAGGAATTTTTGTACAGGTTGGCACAGCTGGAGGCTTGGCCAAAGGCTGCAGGCAGCCATTGTGAGGCCACAGGCAGAGAAGGTCTGTTGATTCAGGTTTGGGTGGGAACATGCTATGGCCTGATAAAGGCAAAGGCTTTAGCCAGTTGCTCCAAAATGACCCAAGAATGAAGCTTTCATACGTTTTTAAAAAAATCTCCCACAGAAAAAGAAGCATTTATTGAACTTTTAATGGGACACGAGGTCCAGTTTGGCACGATTGGCCTAGCGCCTACCACTCATTCTGTTTTTTCGCACATGCATCCTCCCACTGCCTGCCTATGGCACAGCTACCCATCTTTGAACCAACACCTCATTTCACGATAACAAAAAAAAAGAAAATGCTGATTTCCTATCGATCATTAATGTCCAAATCCCTTTTCAATTTTAGCTGAAACTTGTAGTTAATTCACCAGCATATGTGAATAATACCAAAGCACCTTGGATCATACTCAGTGATATACTGATCTCAGCCACTGTGAGCACAGCATACCCTCCCCCTAGCTGTTGCTCCGGTGTATGGCGCTTTTCCAGCGTGGCGATTCTGGAGCGTGTGTGTTTCTCTGTGTGTGTGGATGCTCGACAGCCCTGTAAGATCAGACATGGCTGCTCCAAGGTGTGTCTCGGTAAATGAGGGGATCTAGTTAAATGGCAAAAGTATACGTTTATGTGTTAGCGTGTATATGTATGTGCAAGAGTGTGTGAGAATGTGTGTTTGTGTGTGTGTGCATGAGAGGGGTAGGAGAAGCAGGAAGCAGCTATAGGATGATGCAAGGTTTCTTGTCCTTGAAAGGGTTTTCAGAGGTGGGAACACCAACCAGCAGAGGGTCGCTACGAGCGTGCTGCTCACAGTAACTCATCAGGTCTGCTGCTGCTTTAGACACCTGAGCGGACAGAGGGGGGAGGGAGAGAAAAGGAGGAAGGGGATGGCAAAAAGGGGATAGATAAGAAGGTGTGAAATTTAAAATGAGGGCATTGGAGGTAGAAGAAATAATAAAGTTGTAAGGGTAAATGAAGGGAGAAGCAGCAAAGGGGGAACAAGAATGAGTAGAGAGGGAGAGCAGTTAAATGTGTATGAATAATTACGCACACACATTTGCTAACACAGCAGAAAACGGTTGTTTTACCTTAATGCGCTCAATCCCTGCCTCAATCCTCAGCTGTTCCACCAGTTTCCTGGCCTGGGCGATATTATTAGTGGTAGACATACTGATCCATGAGAATACACCAACACAGGAGAAAACTGAAGGAGTGAAAAAACAGAATGAGTTGTGTTTGGTTTACTTCACTAGATTTGTCAGAGACCAAGAAACATTATTTTCATATATAGTTAATAGAGATGTGAATTTAAGTACTAGATAATTCCCTGATTATTCCCTGAAACTGTCCTTTATAGCACTGCTAAATGAATCGCACAAAAGCAAATAAAAAAAGAAAGCCTGCAGAGGATCAAATATAAACAAAGCACAAATAAGAGTGTAATAATATTTTTTGATTTTTTGCCATTAGATCAGAAATGAAATGATGGCTTAAATTCCCTTTTTAGTGTTATGGGTCATAAATTTAAATCAATTAAGAGGATTGTGTGGAACGTCAGCTGCGGCGCTATAGCACCACCACGAGGTGACTACATAGTAGTGCAGCAGAAATTTAGAGTGAAACATAGCAGCATTTTAATTCATAATATGACGATTGAAGGCAACAGTGTAATGACAATGTAACCAAAAATGAATTTGATATTTAACAAAAAAGGAATTAAATAAAAGCCCTTATATTAAAGATGCTAATATGCATCAGCATCTGATATTTGTCTTCTGAATGTAATTCACACACTGCACAAACAACATGTTTAAATAGGAATACATTATTAGGTTGTTGTAATAAACCTCAGTGAGATCTTTGGGATTGAGAATGTTGTGATCCAGACATTCGAATAAATTCATTCCACATTCCACTGCCTCAGGGACTCCTGAGTCCACTGGGTAATTCACAAGAAAATTCGAGTTTAACATACTTTGCAGATTAAGCAGCCTGGGAATGTGGAACATGATACAATGACCACAGCAAACAGAGTATTACCTGACTGATGGTGTGCAGACAGGACTCCCTCTGAACACTAATATGAATGGATGGAGGCGGTCTGAGCAGTGCAGGAACGGCAGTCACAGTGACAGAGCTGGACGGCGGCTGAGCTTACATTGGCTTGTCTCTGTGTAAAAGAAGAATGGGCAAACAAGTGAGCTGCCTGCTGATAAAGCTACGTTATAAACAGGCAGTTCAGTAGTCATACACATTTCAAAATATTTGCTTCTGTTTGCTTTTACAAATAGGTTTCAATTTTACTTCCACATCTCCACATACAGAGAGGTTTTACTGTTTTAGCAATGAGTTAGCAAAGTAATAAAAACTAAAAGAAGAGATAACGACTGCAAATATGAAAACTGCAATAAAAAAAATATTACTATGACACAGCTGCTACTTCAAACACAAGAAAATGTCATACTCATCATATCCATTAACTATCATATCCATCATCACAACCTCATTTTCTTTCACAAAGCACCTGTAAGACCACTTTTCTGAATGGGTGGTGGGACATTCTGTCATATGGGGGTGGGGGTGGGGGTGGGGGGGTAGGTGGTCCCAAACGCATTTTAAATCACTACAAACCTTCAGATTAACACAGCAGGAAACTTGCTTCTGTAGATGTGAACAACACATACCTCAAATACATCACAATGAGCATGTTACCACCGGGTCTCTCAGTCTGTGTCTCTGTCTGTCTCCCTCTCTAAGGAGGAGAGTCCTGCTTTAATTACTCCTGCTGTGGAGTCTCTCAGAGATTCATGTCTGTAATTAAAGCTGTGTGTGTGTGTGTAAGAGAGGGAGAGAGAGAGAGAGAGAGAGAGAGAGAGAGAGCGAGAGAGAGAGAGAGAGAGTGAATGAAGCTAGAGATTACCACTGTAACACCTGAACAAATTCTCATTCTGTCTTTGCCTGCACGTTGGTATTAACAGACTTATGAGGATATTTGCCGACTTTCCTCTATCCAAATTCTAATTTTTAATCCTAATCTTGAATCTTGAACCCAAATCCTAATTCAGGAACAAAATATCTTCATTTCTTTTTCCTTTTCCGTCTTTTTTCTTTTCACATTTAGACACTCACGGGACTTAAGAGTTGCACTGATTTTGATTCATTCCTAGATTAGGAGTACACATAGAAACTGAAGATAGCAAAAAGAAAAGCATCATGTTTGGCAAATTGTGGCACATGAATCTTCCTAAATGAACTGCTTGTAAGAGACAGAAATACTGACCCTAGCCTTACTTGGCACTAGATTTCTTTTTTTCCCCTTTAACCACAAGTGCCCAATACTGACCCCAGAACTAAAATATAATGTACACACATGGGCCTCTGTCCAACAATGGGGGGTGAGTCCCTTGGTTATGGCTGTGTAAACAGATAACCCTCAGATGTGTCTATAACAAGTGCAAATAAACAGAGACAAACACCTGTTCCCTCACAACACATTCTACGCTTCTCATTATCTGTCAGGATTTAATGAATGCTCCTAAATCACAGCGTGCAGCATCACTGGAAGCCAAGTGCAGAGTATATGCATATGAATATAATAAAAACTCAACTCTATAAGACTTGTTGCAGGGATTGTTCACACGCTGATGCATGCCTTTGACACAAACATGCTAACATTAAAGGAGAAGGCAGCACTTGCATCCTCTTCACTTATAAGCTGCTATACCTTTGAAACACAAATGTGTGCTTTTTTTCTGTTCTATCCAGTGGGTAAACCACGGTGGTTTCAACTGGCAGAGCCGCTGCATACAAAAAAAGTACCAGCTATACTTAAATGACTCATTTATCACTTCATAGACACTACTAACCTAGTTCTTTAATTTCCTCAGCCTGTTGATTTTTCAAACTTTTTGCTATGGCGCATACCGTGCCGAGAGAAGAGAAGCCTTTAAAAACAGCAGACGAAATTCTCCCCCAACACAGCCACATCTCTCCCTTCTTGCCCCAAACTGAACGCCTTTCTTCTTAGCAGAAGCAAAACATATACACTAAGCTGATCATTTGATTCGGCCTGGACAACATAAACACCACCAGAGCTGGACAGGCCTCAACCAGCGAGCACACAGAGGCTCTCAAGACGCGCAAAACTGCATCAATCCTTATTGATCCAAGCAGCTCCTGAGCGTTGATCGGGCCTACAGTACGAAGCCATGTCCTCTGCTATAGGGCCTGCTCGCTGCTCTACCGTGTGAAAGCACAATGCGGGCATTTTGATGGATAGAACAGCATGTCCTCTCTCCCGTGGCTATCCACGTACCACACACACATAAACGCATAGACTCAACAGAGCCAACATACAGACGAATACGCACGGGAGCGCAAACACAGTGCACATATCAAAGCCAGATATATTTATCCCAGTGAATACCAGACTACACAGCTCCGGGTCTGCAAATAGGCCCTGATTGTTAGCCGTGGGAGCAGGGTGGTGACATGTTTTGAGGGAGGCAAGCTCCGGCAAATATAAACCCATCCAGCGACAACGAGCACAAGACCGGAGCGCATGCCGTTATATTCCGCTATTATGCAAATTGATACGGCCTACTTCGGCATATAAGATCATGTTACTGTGGCTCGTGCGTCCTCAGAGTCCAGCCGAGCTGAAGGAAATCTTCCACTGACCCTGTCCCCGGTCCTCCCCACCCTCTCTGCCGGCAAAGGGCTGGGGAAATCCGGATTCGTGACACTGACGAGCCCCCTTTTCGCTGCAGCCGCCCTCAGTTGCGAGACTGCGGGGCTGCAGCAGCACACAGAGGCGCTACAAATATTATGCACGGGGAGAAAAATAGCCAAATATCTCCAAACTCACCTCCGAATGTGCTGTATTGGTGATTTAAAGGGCCAGATCCGCTGGTTTCTCACCCTCTCTGCGCGTTCACTCCCCGTTTTCACCGAGCCAAACGCCTCCCCCTCCGTTACCAGTGCCTGTCCACTCCTCTACCCCCCTCCTGCTCTCTTCCTCCCTCTCTCCTTCTCCCTCCCTCGATCCGATGGGGTGACAGCAGATTTTGAAAGGGGCTCCCAAGGAAGCATTTTTAATGATCTATAGCTATATATACCCTGGGAAAGTATCCTCCAAACAACAGAATTTTAAATGGCAGACTAGATTTGCCAGATATACGTTCACAAATAAATAAATAATGCAAGTCATGTATAAAATGACGGGGGCTCCTAGTGGCTCGTGTATTGTAAAGTGTAGATTGGGCACTTGCACGAACTGAAGCCCCATTGAAATTTTGTTAAAATGCATTTCTTTACGTCCTCTCAATGTTATAATAATAATAATAATAATAATAATAATAATAATAATAATAATAATAATAATAATAATAATATTTACAATGATGTTTCTAGGAACTTTGGGCCAATCTAATCGGACCTTTTATTTGCTGTAAATTTTCTGCCGTTTGCAGATTGCAGATAAATAAAGAAATGCCATAAAATCCGAATTACTATTTTCACTTCATAAATAAAATGAATAATAATTTAATACTTTTTATACTTTAATTTTGTTTGCAGAAATGGTAATGACTGTGTTTCTCTTTGTGGTAGAAAATACTTTAAGTCATGTCAAATGCGTTAAATAAAGACTGCAGTGCACGACCCACACAACTTCTATAATAAATACACGTTTGGACAACAGATAGTGTCCTCTTAAAGACCACTGGCTTGTTCATTTCCCACCAGTATTCCCCACGGACACGAGATAACAGATAGTGGCATGCACATCTGGATTTGTGTACCTACATTACAGTAAAAACGACTGGTTTCGACGTGACTCCAGTGCGTTGTGTTACCACGTGATGGCGCCATTGACCCATCTGCTGTTCTGACTTTCTCAAGAGAGGTGTGGGCCTCTCCTTCTATTCCTGGCAGGCCCCACAAACACGCAAACTCCGTTTCCACCAAGCTGTAGTCCACTCCTCCACACAGAGCTAAAAAGCGCTGCATCTGCTCCGTGATTGTTGGCTGAACATGAGCCGGTTTCACTGCGCTAAGAGGGAAAGGTCTGATGTGTGCAGGATCTCATTTTTAAACAAAAAATCTCTTTTTTTAGTCCATTTAAACCCTGGTGGTGCTGATGGAGATGGAAATTCTGATCTATATTCTGGTTTTGATGCGTATATACGTCTCAGTGGTTGTATAGCAACCATTTCCTTCCTGCTTATTATAAACACAGGAGAGCTATTTATATCTCACACAGAGTACCGCATTGGCCTCGTTTCCAGCGACCAGTGAATGCTGATGCCTATACATTTCCCTTTCATTTCCTCACCTTTCTCATCTCCCCCTTTTCTCCCTTTGCTGGCTCTCTCTTCCCTCTTCATTTTTCTCTCTTCCATTTCAGACCCCGTGCTTCCCTCCCTCCCTCTCCATCCTGTGTGTGAGGAAGCAGCATAGGTTACACTGGATTAGAGCAATACTTTTCATTTTCTAAGAAATCCGCGGTGGAAGCCCATGAGTCACCACTTAAAGATGTTCACAAGCTGACAGGTGGCATCCACCCACCCACACCTTTATGGTCGTATGCCACGCGTACTCCTGCAGCCTAATCTTAGACCCAAACGGAAACACAGACTTTCCCAGGGTGTCTCATGTGTTTCATTTTTATGTGTGTATGTGGACACGATGATTGTCTAATTAAGACCCAGCAGAGGGGCTGCCACACTGGCCTTCATGGGGAATGACATGTTTTTTAATCCACCCCAGGAGCAGGATGGGAGACCCGCCTGTCGCCGCATCTCCGCCACCACGGTCACACCACACTGATGCGACAACCGCCGTCAACGTCACACTGTCTCCATAGCAACCGTGCCGGGCACAGCATCTCCGAGCAGATGTTGGAGGGTTAAGAGAGAAGAGAGAATGAAAGAAAGAGTAGGGGGGAAGCCAGTATCTCTGTGTGATGAATTAATAAACTGCAAAGAGTCTGCATGTCATGGCAGCACGACATGGGTGAAAGAAGTCAACAATCCCGAGTTGGGAAAATAATTTAAATTATTATGGTAAAATTTTAAAATTAAAAAATGAGAAAAAAGAACTATCAAAGAGAATCACTGAGAGTCGCTGAAAAGAAATAAACCCCTTCCAAAGTCATGCCAGCAGCAGAGCTTTTACATGAATGTTAGTCAACAAGCAGAGAAGATTGCTGCACTGTAACCTGTGATTTAAACAGCATCTACAATGTAACACAAACAGCAATATATTGTAGTAGGTTTTAACAGTAATGTACTTTAAATGGCAAAGGATTGTGGGAAAATATTGGCCCACTACTGTAAATGTAACTGAATACTAAGTGTTTTAGTACTCTTAAATGAAAAATGAGGCATATGGAAGCCGTTTTTCTATTTGTATGTTAGATAAGATGGAAATATTGCACACTGCTATGTTCTCCCTTTTAAATATCGTACATTTTACAGGGTAAACCCCCCTAAACCATATTCACATATGCTTCCTCAAGGAATATGCTGTATCGTATAATGCTTACACAGAGGGTTTCTACAGCATGCTTTTAATTCTTTCAGTTATTTCCTCTCTTATTTTGAAGGCTGCTTTATTCTTTCTCTGCCAAGTTTTTACTTCCTGTCTTTGCTCTTTCCCCTCCCTTTCGTATGTCCACCTGTTCCTTGTTACCCTGTTGCTCCTTATGTGTATTTATCCTGCGTGAATTCCCTAAAGCTTTGGACTGAAGTGGCTGACCATAATATCACTGATTTTCTAAGATCCACATCACTGCATGGATACAAACGGCAAGCAAAAGGTGAGAATGTTCAAAAAAATGACAGGAAACACTCCTCAGTTCATATTTTTATTAAGAAAATCATTTTGCAGATTTGATTATTATTATCACCTCTCTCGCTCTCTCTCTCACACTCTCTCTATGTATATATATATATATATATATATATTTATATATGTTAGTTTCAGTTATTCAGAGGATGCATCAGCACAGTATATTTTAATAGGAAGACTATTGCTAGAATAAATATCTATACATTATAATTAGTCAAATGAAAAAAAATCCCAACGAAAAAAAGAAGAACCAAAGAAAAATCATTTACAAAAACAATGAGAGCTAAAAAGAAATAACCCATTTGCAAAACCAAAGCCATAAATGTTGCAGAGGAATTTATTTAAAAAATACAAAGATGATTCACAGTTTGTGTCCTTGTTCTCATGCTGGCTGGAACACCAATAGGGACCATGCAGGAATGGAAGGGCCAGAGCGACTCCATAGTACCAAACTACGTTACCCACAAATTCCTCGCCATATACTGCTCATTAGGATCTGAGGCGATCAGATGAAATGTAAAGGGGTGAGCCTGAGTGATTGGCAGGAAGAGTGGGAGTTCTTTTGTATTTTGATCCTCCGGTACCGATTTCCTTTAGCTCCTGTGACATGAAGCCCTGCTGGACAGGAGCACAACCTGCCCCTTGCTGGTAACAAAAAGCCTGGTGTGTCAGAAAACCCCAGCTTTTCTTGAGTATAAAGGTTTAACTTAGTGCTCGTTCTTTAAGCTTCACATGGTCTGAGGTTTCCCTTGCAGCCACAGAAGAACAAATCCGAACCCCACTCCCTTTATTGTATGAGACTCCTCAGCAAGATGAACAGAAAGTACCCTGTGACCTCACTGGTGGCAAGTAAACTTTACCTGGTCCTACACAAAAATCTGTACCACCAATGTAGTTATCTATGGATGCCCAAACTATAGCTGTTACTAGGCAACAAGTATATTTGATGTTATAAAATAAGTAATCATACCAACAATATTAAGACTAAATGTGTAATTTAACCATGAAAATATCATCGCACAAGCAACATTTTAATGAAAATACCTGCAGCATTTTTTAATTAAAGAAGAGTGTGGAATTGCAAAAATTATTCTAAATTTAAAATATCCACCAAGTTCCACAATTTCATGGTTCAATTACATCTTTCTGCATCCAGTTGTATGATTATTCATTTTATAACTTATCATTTAGTCACCTTTAACATAGGTGGTCTCCATAGAGTTCCTCCTTTAAAGTCAGTGCTTCTCTTGCTACAGCATACAAAAAAAAAAAGCCCAACGTAAAGCTTTCACATGAAGAAAACTTTAACTGTCCTACTTCTGATTGGAGGTTTTGACTATACAAAGAATGCGCAGGAGACTGCGCGCTCCCACCACGGCATCCTTTATCTGCACGCTCTCCCTTCGCTTCTCTGAAACCTTTGAACAATATTTACAGCTATCTACAATCAGATGCGAGGAGGGTTGGTTTTCAGTAAGTGCAAACGGCAAGCAAAAACACACAGAATGAATATGAAAACGGCTCACAATTTATGCGGATTTATGCAGAAGTAACGCTAACAGAGGTACAACAGCGGAAAACAGCCAGAGAGCGAATGATGTTTCACTGACAAGGCCTGTGTGAATGTAATATGTGTGTATGTGTGTGTGTGCAACCGAGGGCATGCAGTCATTCTATTTCAGCTCCATGCCTGATTTATATACTAGTGTGTGTGCGTATAGGGGGTGTGTGTTGTGCAGGATGACTCATGCAGAATGTGTAGGCACTCTCCACGGGAAAGCTGCAAACATCTGACAGACACTTCATGAGATTGTACAACAGCAACAACAACACCAGCACGCGCACATACACACCCGTGCAGGCCAGAGTGAATTAACGTGAAAACAATATATATAAATAAGGTGGATGAATGTGCATGTACATGAATGCACTCCCGGTTAAACATACAGAACAGGGAATATGGTTCATGGATAAATGAGATGAGACGCGCCATGGAGGGACAGGGGCAGAAGTGTCTGTCCTGATTCTTGCGAGCACTTAACTCACACAGTCCACAAACTCAATAGCTCACACACTCCACAAGCACAACATCTTCTTTCAACGGCTCCCACATGAAAGCTCAAACAATTCTTATACAGGCCAGTTGAACTTCATATATTCGCTCTATGTCTATTAATAGCACAGGCCCCTGTTGTCCATAGTGCTCTCTCACGATGCCTCATTGTTGTTTTTCCTTCCCTGTTGTATCATATTCCATGCAGGAACATGCACAATGACAGTCTCCTGTTAACGTCAGCAGAACAACATTTTGCACAAACATGCGCACACAATCTGGCAACCAGACGTGTCAAGCTGATATTTATGCAGTGTGTGCACCACTGCCGGTGGCTTTGCGTCAGACCAGAAAAGAACTCGGTCTGAAAATCATCGCAGGCGATTTTTAAGGATTTCTTTTTCAAATTTTAGCTTGTCAAATGGCCACAACCTGTCGATTGCACTCTATCTATATAGAGCAGGTTAAAAATAAATGAATTAATAAAAAAAAAAGAAAAGAAAAGAAAGTGATTAAAATACAACTTATATATCTGTTTTACACATCTTGTTTTTGGAATTTAAACAGATTTTCAAAAAAAGAAAATAAGAGAGTACAAGTGAGCATCCCTGGCATCTAACAAGTAAAGGGTATGTTTACAATATAAATGTTTGGGTTTAACAGGACCTCACATTAGTGCAAAGTACAACACAGTAATAACAACAGATTCATTCAGCTTTCAAAATAAACAGAAAAACAAAATTACAGCCTGGAGTGGAACTTTTAGTTACATATTCACATTTTGCTAGTGCCATCTAATTGATAGATCTGAAGAGTGGATGCGTCAAATACAATAGATCATGAGTATCGTTATTAAGCTGTATATTACAGTACATAGCAACACCGAACCTTCTACTGTAACAACATTTCCCAGAAAGACAGTGGGTACAGTATTTCTTTACATGGGTAACATCTTACTTGAAGCTCTTGTGAACATTTCGGTGAATTTCCATCTGCTTATCTACACGTCTGAAATCATTTTATAGTGGTTTGTGGGCATGAATGATAAAGGTAGGACATTTTACACGGCGCTTATGAATGAGGCGTCGCTGATTAATAAGCAAGTCTTCAAGTAAAATGTTACCCTAAAGTGCCCAGTTGTTGATCCTGCTGCACACATAAAGACAGAGAAGGAGACAGACGAGACTAGTTGCTGTGCTTATTCTCTTTTTTCTTCCTTTTTTCTTGAGAAATGAACACACAGTTAAAAGGGGTTATCATCTGTGTCTTTGGGTTTAACAGTACAGGAGCAGATTATCCGCCACGCTAATTGTTGTCAAAACCGCCTGAGAGATGGAGAAAAGTAGACAAACAATCTGACCCCTCATCGTCGTCCCACAACCTGTGATCCTGTGGGGGTGGTGTGGGGGTTGATGTTACGTAACGTTTACGCTCTTTGTGTCCACAGCTAACCGGTCACATCACGATACCCTGTTGTTCAGCAGAACCACAACCTCATTGTGCCAAGAACCAGACAAAATAAAGCGCCATACATCAAGACAGAGAGCTACCTGTGATCATGCTACCTATGCAATCCATGTTCAGGACTGTTGAATGAAAGCTAAGGATGGAAACTGCACACAAATACAATAAAAGAACAAACAAAAAAAAAATAGAATTAGATATGTTGGAAAAAAGTATTGTGCTTTTGGCTGCTCTGTATACACTGTGTACAATTTTAGAGGTCCTACATGAAAAAAGGGTATATATATATATATATATATATATGCACTTTGGACATACAGCACAACAAAGATAATTATTGATACACATGTAGGCGGAAACATGGCAAATAAAATTGTGTGTGGTGATATAAAGTGCAATGTGAGGGCATTTAGGCTGAGTGAGCCCTGTTCTTCTTCATGTACTCAGTCAACCATGTTACTCAGATTGACTATCAGAGAGCTAAATGTGTGTGTGTTTCTTTTCTTTTTGCATGGATGCATCATGTGCGTGTTGTGTCTGCACATCTCTGTGACCCATTCTGTTTCCTGATGCCTGGCGTTACAGGTGATGAGTTTACGGAGATGCATCAGGGTGCACTGGATAATCTGCGTGGAGCTTTAAAGATCCACCCTCCCCCTTTTCTCCCCGGTGTGCTTTTTGTTAAAGGAGATGTGTTTAAATGTAACTTTATAAGAGCATCATAAAGAAAACTAGAAAAAAAAGGCAAAAAGAGAAAAGTGCCAAAGCAAACTGACATTCTCAGAACCAAAAGTTCTCTTTCATCTTACCAGCTTGGCAATGATTATCTAAGTGTATTAACCTCGTAGGCAAGGCAGACTCGTATTTCTGTTTCATGTTTTAATGAGAGTCAGCTTCCTTTCAGCCAGAGTTATTCTACACTTGATGAGAGTCTTAAAAGGATTGTTGCGTCGTATCAATGGCATGCGTGAAGCCCCTGCCGCTGGATGTTTCTCCACATCAGACGAGGACATTTCGAGGGTTCATAGATGACCTTTTACCATAAGCATTTGGGGGATAAACGCAAAGAAGTGTTTTTATATGACGATGGCAATTGAAAATTGAGCTTCGGAGCATCAAACTTGAGTCAACATCATATACTAGTTGGGGCTGAGGATGTGCAGACTGGATGGAATATATCTAAATATCCCATATTTATATACATCAAAGTCCTTGGGGTGTGGCTGGGTCATGTGTTTTTTTTGCTGTGATGCTTCATGCTAGCAGTGTCAAACTTTTGAGTCCTCTGTGTACTAGCATGATAGACACCTCAGTCACTTACAGCAGGGTCTCTACCAGATGAGTGAGCTTTGGAACTCGCTTACTTGTACATTACATTTCTCTACAGTTGATATAATAGAGGGTATGAAAAAGATGAGAAGGGTGAAGTGTGAGCTGAGCAGGGAGGTGCAGAAGTGAGAGAAGATATTTAAGGTTTTGCACTGATCAGAAACCTTTTGCGTTTTTATGGTCTTCGTGGTCAGTACTCTCATCCAAGTTCTCGAAGAGTGCTCCATCCAGGTTTTTGTGACACTTGGAGGATACAAAGTCCACACCCCTGCCATTTCTGTATTCATCTGTGTCACACACTACTTGTCATCTCAATCCCACTCATCTGTTTCCCCGTTATGGATGTGCATGGATTTATGCTCCGAACTGAAACGTTTTCTGTATGTAAGTTGTGTTTGTGAGGAGCGTGTCGATGATGAGAACCCCGCTGCCGTCAAAAACCTTGTTGCTCTGTATGATGCGTTTGGTGTCTGGCGTCCTACTTCTTTACTTCTCCGTATTTCATCTCCCTCTCTCTCCTCCACCTCCCTTTCCTTTCCTCTCTTGGATTTTACATCACGCTGCATTTGCCCTTCAGTCTCTCGGCACGGGATTGCTTCCCAGAGCGCTTGCCGTCGATGTTGAGGCTCATGTTCCTCTTCTTGTCCAGGTTGAGCAGCTCTTGAAAGAGCTCGGTTACGTTGTGGTTGGTCTTAGCTGATGTCTCCATGAAGGCGCACTTCCACTGGTTGGCCTGGGCCTCTCCGTCCTTGGTTTCCACCTCTCGCTGGGTCTCATCACTTTTATTTCCCACAAGCATGATTGGGATAGCCTCAACATTGCCCTTTATAGCCAGGACCTGCAAAGGCAAGCAAATGGATTTGATTTGTTATCTGGGAATTTTGCCTGTAGTTTTAGCACCCAAAGAGAATACATCATTACAAATGAAAGCGTTTGTGGTTTAGACATCATCAGTGACAAAGTTGAGGAAGTAATGCAATACAGATTACCCCAGGCAGCATCATTATTTTTGCTCTTTATATTTAGTACAATGTAGAAAAACGTTTCAGTATAAAAGCCCAGCGTGATTAAACAAGCTCAGCCATCCAAAGACACACAAACACTCCTCACCTGTTGGTAAATGGGTTTGAGCTCCTCCAGGGACTGTCTGCTTGTGATCGAGTAGACCAGGATGAAGGCGTGGCCTTTAGAGATGGAAAGGCGCTGCATGGCAGGGAACTGGTGACTGCCTGTTGTGTCTGTGATCTGGAGGGTGCACACGCTCTTGTCACAGCTGATCACCTGGCGATAGGTGTCCTCCACCGTGGGGATGTAGGTGTCCCTGAATGTGCCTTTCACAAAGCGCAGAACCAGGGAGCTCTTCCCCACTCCCCCAGCACCGAACACCACCACACGATAGTCGTTGCTCTGTTCTGGCATTCTGTCCCCTCGGGTTTAAGATAGTCTTACACCTATGAGATTAGGAAAGGGAACATGAGAAGATAAGATTCTAACAGAAAATCTGGAGCTTTTGTTTAATGAATCAGAACAGGAGGAGTATATGCTGGCAGAACTTAACCTCAGGCCAGTGGGTTTTAAAACACTCCATCTTTCGTGGTCTGACTATGAGCCAGAATACAAATTAGAGAAGATGAGTTTGGTGATGATCCAAGTGTTTCACCTCATGCAGACATTTCCCTAATCAATACCCTTCGCATAGTCACGGTTCTTCAGTTTCAGCCCCCAAAACAATCCCGCATTTTCTAATTAATCATCAAGCCAACATAGAAGCCTCAAAGAACAAAACACTGCGCATGGCTAACACCGATCACTGTGCCTTCCACTAATATGGATCCAAACAGAGTGAGTCAGAGCAACTAAAGCCATCGTAGGGTCTACCTTACAAATTAAGCAGCTCAAGGCAACTGTTGTTGTGATTTGGTGCTGTACAAATACAAGTGAATTGAATTAAAAGTAAAAAGATGAAAACCATTTGTGTATGAAGGGTAAACACAGAAATCTATTTGAGAAAATAGATGGACTATTGGATTTGAATTCACCAGCTGGCTAAACACATCACAAAGGCATACTGATTCACGCCAAACTGGCTTCAGCGTTACACCTGTCAGTGTTACATTTGCAGCTTTGCTGCTGCAAGTGGCCAGTGCTTGTTAGGATGGTTTAATGGTATTACAAATTTGAAAAGAGTCCAGGTTTAGTGTTTGCTTTACAAAACAACACAAAGCTCAGGGCTTTAAAGAAAGTGTTGCATTGCATAATTCACAGCAGATTTCATCCTTGGTCATCAAACTAAAAATGCTAAATCCACACTGTGTGACATCAGATTATATATATCAGGTAATAAAGATAACATGTAAATGAACACAACTAACTGAAAAAGCCCAGTTTGTAGACAGCAGCAGCACAGCGCTGTGAAAGACTCTACAATTAATCACTCCTAACATTACCTGCTGCAGCTCATGCATATGCATCTAAACAATGTCTTCGCACAGAATCTACTGCTATCTTGGTGAGGGCTTGTGCTGTCTGCACATGATTGCACATCGTATCTGTTGCATTATTTATCCGCTTTGGTGCTAAACGTGCTTTAATGTTCCGTAATAAGATCTTCTATCAGCTGTGATCATGCTGCTCTCTAAGCTGCAGTCATAATGAAAACAGTAAATCGACATCAATACCATATGGAATAAGTGGATTTCTGTCATGCTTGCACTGCAGGAACCCACTATTGATGGCAGGGTGCCTGTAATTGCTTTGCCGGGTTCTAGATAATATCAGTCCAGGAGTTTGAAATAAATGAGGATTTGGGGAGTGCCTCTTGAATTTTATAGACCGTCTCTCAGCTGTAAGCATGTGTGATGTATAAGACTGCTTCATATCTTGCTGAGCACACCACCACAGTTTAATTTTCAGGTGAGCCTGTGGCTACTGTTTTACTCGGGTCTGGAAGAAGCAGAAAATCTTCCCTGATGGCTCTCTTGATACTTCAGAAGGGTGATAAACTTGAAACTGCATTTTTTAGATAGAGGGGTGTATGACTGAAGTTTAACCTCTTGGGACTTTAAGCCTGTCGTATTTCTCTTTCAGACCGTGGCTGCGGTAATGAAAACATGTGCAGTGAGGGTCATGTTAACCTTTACAACTCTTAAGTGCAACATAACTACAAGGCGCTGCTGTAAAATTGCCAGAAACAATAGTCGTCTACAGTGCCTTACTCTTAGCTTTAATGAGGCAGTCAGTGATGAAAAAAAAGGTAACAAATTGCCATGTAGCTGTCAAAGCTGCACAGTGATTTTTGCTTAACCTGCTTAACCCTTAAGGACCCACAGTGACACTGGTGTCACTGCCTCTTTACACTTAGAGACTTGGTTATATATGATTCATTTGATATAAGACCCCCGTAATTTTCATGAAAGTAGAAATAGGTCTGGGCTCTTAAGGGTTAATTACAGACACACACATAAGCAGGAATGATGCCTCAACATAGTTTAAAAGGCCAATTTCTAAGTGAATTTATTTTGGCCTTCTTGGATGTAATTCGGCATCTAGAGAGGATTAATTGTTTATTACAGTTAATTCTTGAGACAATGCTGCCGTCTTTAAAGCTGCTACGGTTTATATTTCTTCTACTGGTGGTTAAAATAGCTGTTTATACAACACACAACTCTGCAGTCCATCTCAGATCTGCAAAGCATTTTAGCATCTTCATCTATCTTCTAACTCATTATGTAAAACTGGCATGAGTGTTGCAGTACAGTCTGGCTTCCTGCTCTAATCTGTGCAGTATGTGGTGGCAGCAGGCACCAAATGGCAGACTGACAATGTTCGCACCTATCTGGTGAACACAGTGGAGCATTTAGCTCCTGGGGGAATCTGATATTTCCCTCTGGAGCTTTTAGAGACCAAAACAAAAACAGTGTAAATATTTGACTTGCATTTGGCTTTGCTTTGTTTCCATTTTGTTTTGCTGCCTCCAAAAGGCCCGAAACAGAAAACGCCCCAGAAACAAGCCAACGGTTTAACTCAAACACGTTACATAGAGCTAATCTCACAGTGCGTCGGAAATGCCATTTAAATACAGAACCAAGGAGTCATCTGCAAACTGTGGAATGATAATCAAAGTATACAGTTTGGTTAGTGCAGCAGTGTTTCTAGAGCTCAGCAACGTGAAGAGTATAGTATTATTATTACAGGGAGAAAATATGGTGACTGCTGCAAAAATAGGACCTAAGTTACTAGTTTCTGGTAATAAACCAGATCTAGTTTTAATGAAATACTGTAGCAAACACCATCACAAAAATCTACAAAGATCCACACTCAGCCACCAATCTAGACAAAGCCACACAGACTGGTATGATGTCTTCTTGATTTGAAGCTGATATATCAGTGCATCTGATACATGCA
This sequence comes from Neolamprologus brichardi, assembly GCF_056152115.1. Taxonomy (NCBI): domain Eukaryota; kingdom Metazoa; phylum Chordata; class Actinopteri; order Cichliformes; family Cichlidae; genus Neolamprologus; species Neolamprologus brichardi. The sequence continues at coordinate 12,122,467 of NC_142122.1, read as the reverse complement.
TGCTCTGATAAACTCTTAAATATTCTCTTTACTTATCCGCAACTTAAGTCTTTCTTTGAGCTGCTACCTAAACTTCCTCTTGCTGCTCTGTCACTCCCCAGGTCTCCATGGTGTTTGATCAATAAACTAAAGCCGCTCTGGTTTTAATCGATGGGGCCCTGTCTCTGTGGGCCCCGTCAGTCTGTTGTCCTGCCGCGGTTGGTGTCTGTTTGGTTTCTTTGGATGTGGATTTTAGCTCTGTGACAAAGATCCTGCTCATCAAAACCTCCCCCACTTTTCACCTGAGCTATAATTAGCTCTCTCCCTCCCTCTGTCAGCAACTATAACTGCACACACAGGTGCAACCTCACAGTGGCACACATACTGTACTTCCGCTCCTTCACCATTTGTCCTTGATACCAGGCTTTTGAGATTTATGACACTCTTCCCAAACGCAAGCAGTCTCTCTCCTTTCCCCCGTCCTCTTCTCTGGTTTTATTTGGAATGAGAGGACTGCAGTTCTTTAATGAATTAATGGTATACTATAAATGCATCTGCATCAGTGCAGCCAAACTCCATTAGCAGATAGCATTTGGCACAGACCAAGGAGGCCTCTGCTCTTCTCCGCCAGAAAATAGCTGCAACGCAGCCTTCTCCACTCGTTTATTTCACAGAGCGAGCAAGGAAATGTCACCTTTAACAAAAATATGCACATAATTTCCCTCAAGAGAGCCACTTATGCAGCGGCACAAAGGAAGCGCATTAACCAACATCAAACACAATGCCATTCAACAGATCAAGAGCGTGATTAAATAGACACCCACAAAGCGGTCCCATGGTATCTTGTAGAGAAAGGATTTTAATCAGGCTGTGCATAGTGGAATGCTGAGAATACACCGCTATTTGGCAATGAGTGTTTTACAGGATCAACAGATTATCAGCCTGAAATATTTTGTCTTTTTCTGGCCACAGTGAAACCTACACAAAGTTTCTTAAGCTTTCAGCCTGTCAGTTGCTGTATGAATGTGTGTGTGCGTCATGTGTGTCTGCCTCTGTGCAGTGAAGCAGAAGATTCCCTGTTCTCGGTGCACACATCAGCTCAGGTCTTTTCAAAAGTGTGTATGTATGTGTGTGTTTTGCCACGGGATGTAATCTGTGCTCTTGGCGAGGCAATTTTTAGACACGGGTGTTTTCATTAGGTTTGAGCAGACAGTAGAGGTTCGATTTATAAATTTTGATTCAGTCTCACACATTCAGGCACGCTGTCGCCGCTTCTGCTTCGCCACACTCACACCTGCTAAAACACACACACGGAAAGCTTGCAGAATGTGTTTATCTTAGAGTCTCTGTTGGATTTCATTTACAGCTCTTGAATGTGAAAACTCATCTCCATAAGTTTCCTAAAAAAAGACTGACGAAGCTGCATATTTTTGTCACCTTTACTGTCCGTGTGTGCGTCTGTTGGAGTATGATGACGCACAGACAGGGCATCCATAGAAGTTAAAATATTATGTGTGGTGCTTTGCACAGAATTAAGAATATGCAATTTTCTCTATTTACTTTCTGGATTATTATCCCTGATACAGCTACTGTCCTTCCAGTGAATCCAAACACTGATTCTTCTGATTCTGTTGGATGAAAAAAGGCCACTTTAGTTAGATGACGGTGCATTTTTGAAGCTAGGAGACTAGGTTGGAGAATTCTGATATTAGCTGTTGAGAGGTAGATGAAAATAACAATACCTTTCTCAGGGTAAGCTACAGCCAGCAGCCAGTTTGCTCAGCACAAAGACTGAAAATGAGAGAAGACAGTTAGCCTGACTCCATCTAAGTTTGGAGAGTTATTCGGCCAAGCCAAGAAAAAAAGGCTTACGTAGTTTTTGTACAATTTACGCAAACATAGTAAATTTTGTGACCTCCGGCAAAAGCCAGGCTAGCAGTTTCTCTCTGCTTGTTGGCTTTGTCTTAAATGAACTGCCTCCTGGCTCCAGCTTTATATTCAATGGACACTTATAAGTTTGGCATTAATGTTCCCATCTAGTTCTGGTCAGGAAAGCAAGTAAGTAGTTCCCCGTATGAAAGTATGTGGTTGTAAAAAACTTTTACTGTCCAAGTGAAAATTTGTTTTAACCCCGTAATGCCTGAACCATGAAATAATTGCCAGAAGATTCTGTTTGACACCCCCCCCCCCCCCCAAAAAAAAAAACAAAAAAACAAAACCAAGTTATTGAACAGTTATTGAACTGTCTAATATATATGTTGATTTTAATTTGTGTTGATGTCCTTACATCTGGCACTTTGTGTAATTTATTGCTTAAAACATTATTGTGCAATTTATGAATATTTAAGGGGGGAAAAAAACTCACAAAAACTCATGTATCACAAATGATACAGATGGTAATTGATAAAGTTCAGTTTAGACTCAATGTAAATGATTTATGTATGACTACAGGTATCACCCCTGTCAGTCTATACTGTGACTGGGCAGACGGCACCGTTCGTGCATGGAGCGTGTGTGCTACACTGTCCAAGAGATTGAACGCCCTGTGGTCTTGGCTTAGTAGCTAATCATTGAGCTTAACCTCCTCTGTGCTTGTGGCCAGCTCTGCATTGACCCAATTCCCAGGACTTAAGTTACCACCAGTCTCTGTATAAGACTACACGTACCCTGAGGCCCTCTGATATCCCCGGAGCATCTCTTTGATTCAGTGTGAACTGACACTAACATAGAGCCATGGGAACATCAGCTCAGCCACAAAACTGTAAAGGTCTGCCTGTGTGTAGCTCAAAAAGGACTCGTCAGAGCACCCAAATTTCTCACCTTGGCATAAGTTCATCAAGGTGGTGTGCACTGTACAGACCTAATCTGAGTGAGTAGGAAAGGAAAAAAAAAAAGCTCAGATGCTTTATTACTGACCAACATGACTACTTTAACTATCCAAAGTCAGAATATCATTAGAAGAGGTCATTAAAATAACCCCCGATTTCACACAAACAAATAATGAAAAATATTTTTTCAGAAGTTTTAAGAAAACACATATACATTTACAAGGTCTGGATTATTGCACATAGCAGTTTTATGGCGATAGCCTCACACATAAGCCAAAGAGCTTTGCATTTTGAGAGATGATAAGCATTCATTTAAGCTGCCATACTACTATGACTGATTTGGTAATGGTTGTGATTAACATAAACACCCCTCTACCTGCACTTTCTCCTTAATATATCTAAATGTGCACTTTTAATAAGAATTTAAGAGGAAAATGTTTCCCTCTCAGGGTGATTCATTCCTGAGCTGTAACCAGCCTTTGTAGTCTTAATCATGCTGTTGCTATGCAGCACTTTTACACAGGACAGTGTGTAACATTTCTGTGTAATTAGTCTTTGAGTGTTTACTTGCGCTGAGTATTAGTGTGACCGGGGGAACCCATGGATTGCTCCGTCTGGCCTCTTTGTAAAACCCTGTTAATACATCAGCCTGGCAATCTGGGAGACACACAGACACCTGGCTAATCGCACAGCAATTCACCCGAGGAAAAGTAAAGAAACTGAGATTCTAACTCTGTGACAAAACACTTAAGCTCGTTTTCAAAGCTGCCATAATGTGCACAGGTTTATTTTTTTTTTTCAAGAAACACTATTTTTAGACACAGTAAAGGCCCTGACCTGACTGAAGCACTAACTGCAGACCGGTGGAGTGTGCTGCAGAATCCTGCCTGCAGTGACAGATGGTGACAGGGTTGGTAGTTTTGGATTGGCTCCATGGTTTCTACTGGCAAGATCAACCGAACATAGTTTTCCCCCCCTTTTCTTTCTCTTTTTTATAAGTAGTCGATCCAGGTTTGATAACAACGCAGATGGTTAAAGGAGGAAACAACACAGGCGTTCCAGTCCAGACTGCTTGTGATGCTGACATGACGCAGTTGAGATTATAAGAAACTGACCTTTAACTTTTCCTCATCTAAAACCTCAAATTGTAGAAAAATATACGTCTTCTTAGGAGCGCTGAAGAATGCCATTGAAAGGCTGATATGTGAGAAAAAAGTGTAATCAAAATATTGGTTATACTACAGGTTGCAGTGAGCTTAAATGACCATGACAGCTATTCTGGGCCATGATTAGTTATTCACAAGACTCAGGCAGTTCTGCTTAATGATACTAATAAGTAAGACTATATAAATCTTTTAGCTGAGCTTATGCTTTCAGAAGAGCTAAAATGCTTTAGCATTGATTTTTTCCAATATTAAAGAAGACACTATGCCATATATAGTTCAGAGGTACTCAGCGGGGATGGTGCATTTGACCAGACTTGTGCTGTCAAAGCAACAGACAGACTATAAATGAGCAGGTGAAGATAAAGCCTCTGCTGCCACGTTTTCTTTCATCATATTGCGCTTGCTGATTTCTCAATGAAGCTTCAAATTTTATATTTTATAGATTTTTTCTAGTTTCATGTAATGACCATTTCATAAAATGGTAATATTTAAGACACCACAAAAGGGCTCAAATGTGATGAAAAAGATGCCTAAAATGATTCATAATTGATCTTTTAATTAGCCGTAAACTGTTCACTGAGCATACATATGCTTTCTGAAAAACTAGTTCAAATTCTCACTGTTTCATTCACTGACAAATGGCAGTCGTCCAGCACACAGCAACCACACACAGGCTCCAGTCCATGGATGAAACATTACACAATAGTAGTAGAGAGGTTTTTTTTTTCTGAATAAACTTTCTTTATTCAGATTTGATCAGCTAACAACCTTCCTGTCATCCAGTTGTTTCTGGATCTTTTAGGTTTTTATGGATTTTTTTTTTCACATTAGACTTCTGCTATTACTGGTCCTTTATCATCATCATCACCACTGAGTATCCACTCCCATACTCATCTCAAACATCATCACCTTCATAAACTCGCTTTGGTTTTGCTTGTTACCACTGAATCACTTCTTTGTCCTGTTTCAGCAGAGAGACATGTTCTTATGCAACTGAACCGTGGCCATTCAAGAGAGACAGACAGGCAGCCAGACAGGCAGGACACTCCCCCTACATGTCCACTTTTCCTCCAATGCTTTAATGCAGTCTGCATCTCTAACTACTCTCAACCACACACTTTAAAGCTTACTCACAGGATTTACTGCCATACATCTCTGCTCTCCTCTCCATCTCTCTCTCGCTCACACACACATACAATCATGACTGGCAGTGTTAAACCCATACAGGAAGTTCACATATATGCGTGCGAGCACGCACATACGCGCCGGCGCACGGGGGACCTAAACGGTTCACAGCTCCTTTACATTTCACGGTGGATCTCCTTTCCAGTCTTGAAACCCACAACTAAGATCACAGATCAAGGGGGAGCACAAATGCAGATGGAGGATTAACTGTAGCATTTGCCACAGAAATCGAGCTTTATTCGTCACGATGGCGTCATTATTAGTGTATGTGCATTAATGTTGACGTGCATTCTCCGCCTCGATTGTAGTCAGGAAGCGGTGGCGGGAGAGGGCTTGCCGTGGTTCCGCAGATTTGTGCGCAACGCCATTACAGACCACCCTACTCTGCGTGGTTCATTCATAAATACCGGAGGATCGCCATCTCGCAGTGCTGCCATCATTTCGCAGTCGCAGCGAGCCCCCTCCTCCCAACCCTCTCCCTCTCACCTCCCTTACTCCTCAAAGCAATATGACAACCCCAGTACCTTCATATATCCCCCCCCCCCTTCCCCCCATCTCCCTCTCCTACTTACTGCCAATATGGCTGTACGAGGATACAGGCAGTAGTTTGCAACTGACACGACCGAGGTTAGCGAGCAGAAATGTAACTTGTGATACAACAGCGGCGAGATGGATGCAGAAAGTGAGATTTGCTGTCCCGGGTTGGCCGTGAGCAGCAGGAATCGTGTGCGCATAACAACCAGCCAGCCAGAAGGACCGCGGTTACGCCACTGAATACCAACATCTGATCTCTATGTAAGATGTGGAGGCTGAGGAGCATCTCGATACCTGATCGTGAAGAACGGCTCCGCTTCTGGCTCGTCCTTGGTTCGGAAGGATGAAAGACAAACGCCGAAAGCGTCTTAGAGCATTTTACTCGTTTCATGTAGAGCTCATGTCGTCCGATTCCCAACACCACCACAGCAGACTCTCTCTCTCCCTCTCTCTCTCTATTTCTTTCTCTGTCAGTCTCTCCCTCTCTCTTTCTCGCACATAGGACGTGGGAGGTGCTATGCTCTCTCCCTTTTCTATCCACACTTGATTTTCTTTCGGTTCATACACTTCCTAGTGGTTGGATGCCAGCAAAATAAGTTATTTTAAAACGTCTTCCTCTTAAAAAATATTCTGCGAAGGCTGGATGTGTGGGAATTTGATTAAATGTAATCAACCACCTGCCCCCCAAAATGGAAAGAAATTGCACTGAAATATATGAATAAAGAATATATCACTGCATAGAGATACATATGGATCAATGCATATAATATATTTTTAATAGCTGGAGGCAGAATCATTGGTGACCACTAAGCAACAAATCACATTTAAGTTAATGGGTGAAATGCAATTTATGGTCAAAAATATAAACCAACAAGGGCACCATTTCTTTCAAAACGTCTCAGCCACAGACAAATATATTGTAGCCTTCAGACATCCCCAGGGCCATGGCAGACTTGTGGCATTTCCCGTTGACTTGGGGCCGCATAAATGTAAAGCTGCAGACTGCTGAAGTCCTGAGATGGAAATTGCAAGATGAAAAATGTCAGACTCGTTGGATTTATTAGGCCAGGGTTTTCATTTAATATTCGGCTGGCATCGACACAAAGAATCCTTAACATAAGCTAACATTTAACATAAGCTATGCAACGATTACATCCAAATCAGTCCTGCATCACTTAGAGCAAAGGTATGTGAAGCTGGCATATTAAGTCAGTGATGTTATAGAGCTAGCTGCAATGGAATCAAATATATTTAAAGTGACACGGAAAGATTTTAATGAAAAAGAAAATCCCGTGTTCGATGCCGTTTCAGCACCACGGACAGAGACCCCTTTGTGTTTCAGCACCGTGGAGAGCGCCGGGAACGTATGAATGCAGTAGACTGGTGTGTATAATACAAAGCTAACCAGAGCGTGGAGAATGGAAAAATGAATGACGTGATGACAAACACGCATCGATATAACAGTAAGTCTAAATAAATCATCAACCCATGTCAATATCCGCTTGACAGTGTCAGGTAACATCACAGCTAAGTGTGAATAAACATCTACTTCACGGTAATATAGGTCCAAGGCCAAGTCAGACCAAGCCTTGTTTTGAGCTGTGGTGTCTGTACGTGACGGTCTCGCTGTATGACTCACCAACTCCATCTGCAGGGTCTTGTCTTTGTCTCCCTCTGTCGGTAAGAAGGGGAACTACAGATGCTTTGGGAGAGCGGGGAGAAACAGATCCATACGTGCGTGGTTCTTTCAAGCAGCATCGATTGAGGAGAGGAGATAATGAGGAAAACACCAGGGAGGAGGTGGTTTAAACAGAAGACAAGACCAAACCAAAAAACTAAAACAAGACTTCAAAACAATCAGACCTGCCTACAAGTGTGTGAAGATGTTGACATGTATGGCACATTTTCATTAGTACTTTCTACCTGTATGAAGCAATGCAAACAGGAGTAAGTTTGTATAGCAGTAAGCGAAAGCTTTAACCTTCTAGTGGAGCTATGTGACAAATAATTCACATTTATGAATTTTTTGTGAAAACACAAAGGTGGTTGAGAAAGATTTGTGAATGTACAACATATGCTTTGTCTTCTTCCGTTTAGCTCTTCTTCCACTGTCCTAAGCCATTACAGCCCTCACACTCAATAAAAAGCCTTTTCTCAAACCACACAGCAACAAAGTGCAATAACTGGTGTCTGGGTCCCATTTCTGTTAAATCAATAACCCATCGGCTGAGGGACTACACAACAACAAAACACCCAGCAGGCACATCTTCACAGGAGCCATTTCCAGATGGGTTCCTTCCTTTCTCCCTGAGGTGGAGTGTGGCCACCGTACTGGCTCCATCCACCATTTCCAAAGAATTATATCCAGCGCACAATCACAAAGGAACTCCCATTCAGAGCTCCTCAAGCGTGAATAAAGAGGAAAACACAAATTAATGCGTGGGTGGTTGGGCTATCTGAAAGCTGGTAAATATACTACAGGGGACAGGTCAAAAGATCAAGTAATAAAGAGACTGTGACAGTGGTATTTTCCCTGCAACAAACCCCAAAATAAAAACATTAAATAACATTTCCTGTGACCTCTGGTCTGAAATTACACTATAAGTTATTATACACAAATGAGAAACTGGTAAATCTTAGGTAGGTATACGCCAGTTTTAAAATTACTGCAGATAAAATTCTATATTAAAAAAAATTTATACTGCTGTAAAGACCAAAATCCTTACAGGGTACAGATCCAGTGGCACAATTTCCTTGATTCACTACCTCTGCTAAAAAATAAATAAAAAATAAAAATCACTGTTGCATGAATGTTGCAATCCAGAACAAATAAAATCCAATTTGGCACTATGTGAAGTGATTGGAAAAGGGATTCTCAAAGAAACAGATAGTAAAGACAGACGCAGGGGTCCAGTTTTATTGGTTCATCATTAGAAGGTGATAAATTAAGACATCAAAAACATAGAAGTCAGGTTAAAGACTGAGAACCTTCATAACAAGCTTTAAATTCTGCTTTGTACAAACAAAAATAAAGCTTGTAAAAGCAAGAAGACACCAATGACCCAAATGTTCCAGTTTTGATTGTCAATTTTTTAAAAAAAGAGAAAAAAGAACACATCTTAGGGTAACCTGCTTTTATAACTATTCTGTTATTCAACCTTGGTTTTCTGTCACTAGTGGCTCAGTTAGACAACACTGCCGACATGCCGACTACTCAGAGTACTTGCAGGTATAAAACTGTATTTTTCTTTTATGTTAACATATTTTGTCACACTAAAACAAACAAACAAAAAGAAAAGCTCACAAAACAGGTCACAGTTTCACCGATTGCCTTAGCAGTACCAACAGGAGCAAACTGATGTAGAAGTAAAAACGGCTTTATTTATTTTAGAAGTGCGACACTTCCATGATGTGAAGAGAGGATGGAAACCAGTCACCAGAGTGTCATAGAAGCAGGAGGAGGGCAATCCCATATATTTCCTGTCACTCAGCTTTCCCATGTTTCTTACTGGTCCTTTTCGTGGTTGAGGGCCCGGTTAACAGCTGATGAAAAATACAGGGAAGGACAAAACAGAACAGAAAAAAAAACATAATATTTTATAGAAAATACATGAAAAATATAAGACTGCTGTATATGAGGATATATTCTGATAGTGTGAAACTGTGTGGTCATGCACAAGTTTGTCTTGTGTATTAATGTGTTGCTGCGATACATGCAGAGTATAAACGTGGCTGTACTTGCATGTACACTGTGAAGGGCTCACCCTCCTTTGTGACGGTCTCAGTTATGTTCTTAGCCTTGGCACTCAGATCGCTGACCATACTCTCCATGGTGGCCTGGTGTTTCAGAAAAAATGGTCGGATCACGCGCTTGTACAGGATTTCGGAGCCATTCCACGTTACTGGAGCCATACACCATATGAGGAACAAACACTGTAAAAAGAGCAAATTTTCTGTTATAATAAAAGGGAGAGCTATACATTTTATGAATATAATATAATGAAATGATAATGAAAATGAGTGGTTAGCTGCAGTCTTTGTAGAAGTTCAATCAACAAATGTATACTGGGATTCAGGTTTTCAATATAAACATAGTGTTTTAATGAAGGTGAGCCAAAATCGTCATAACAATAAGACCACAGTATTTCATCAGTATGGTGGCTTTTTGTTTCCATTATGTCATATTATTACTGTTATTATCTTTTTTGGTAAAAACATTTCTGCATAGTGCATTTTTTATTTAGCAGTTACACAAAATATCCACAAGAGGGTGGTGTTGGCAAGCGCCACTGTAAAAGAAAAGCCATCTGCCCTTATGTAATTCAAGACAGTATGACTATCTAAGGCATGAAAGTGTGAGCAGACTTGGGCCAGTGTCAGCTGCATACAATGATAATGTACAAAATAACCACAAAAACCATATTAAAATGTCAGCCTACCTTGCCAGCATAGTAAAAGGGGAACCAGAAGAGGAAGATGTCAGAGAAGAACTCAACAACGCTGAAGAGTCCGTAAACAACCCAGTAGGTGAGCCACTGTGTGTCATCCTCCTTAATATTGCTCTCGATGGCCTTAATACTGAATGGAGAGGAGAACAAGAGACTGATGAGGTCACGCCATCCATGGTACATTAACATTAAAAGTCTAAACTCTAAACCTGATATGATGATATTATGCGAATGTGACAATTAGCAGCACTGTACAACAAGAAATTCACGAAAGGAGAGGGTCAATATTCTGCAAAGCTACATGAACTATAGGGGGAAAAAAAACAAAACTTGTAGAGACACTGTCTCAAGTTGCCCTTTCCCAAACACAGAGCTGGAGATGAATTCACTACTGGAAGTAGCTTCATTTAGTCCAGAATGCTGCCAGAAGCAGAAGTTACATATGATGACCACTTGAAAACCACAAATTCAACTATTATCTGTGCTTCTCTCCCATCAGTGCAAATCACTGCACATCAAGATAAAGACTGTTTAACTCCATCAGACATTTACGTTCTTACATGCAGCTTTGTTAGTTTCTACAAAAATCCGTGGCTGTAGTACAGGTGGTCTCATGGGGACATGCATGATGTGATTTGGTGAGCTGAAAGTTGGTCAACAGTATGAATGTCAGAATTTATGCCAATATGTACACTGAATGAGTTACTGCCCACTGTAATCATCCCACACCAAAATTCTTCTATGTAAAAATAAAGTCTTTAGCAAAGTTAGTCAAACTTATTTTCCAATGTAGCCTTTTTTAGTAAAGCTTTTTCTTTTTCCACATTATTGTCTTATTGAGCTTCAGTTACACAAAGAAACAATCCTGTAGAAAAGAAAATCAGATAGAAAAACCTAATTTTACAGCCAGTAAGAAGTAAAGAAATTACACTGCCCCATACATGCTTCAACATAGACACAGGCATGCAAGCAATGCATGTTTACACTGGTTTAATCTAACCCGCTTTTCATAATAACACTGAAAGAATAGGAAATGGTCAGCAATCTGTAAAAGTTTGGCAAAATAGACTTTTGTCATGTTCTTTTTTTCATGTAACAGCAGGTAAAGCACTAGTCTTATCAAGGATATTTAATGATTAACAATGCAGCATGCCACTAAAACACATCAGTAACACAGATATAAACTGGTATTATCAGACTGACTACCTTGAAAAAGCCATAATCAGTATTAGTAATAGCAGTCTTGGGTTGGGTTGACATTGAACTTTGGATTCTAAAAGAAGCGTTCATATATTAGAGTGGACATTTTTTTTGAACAGATGTCATACATACGAGAAATATGCTGGATACACAAATCCAATCAGGTTGCAGAGCAGTGAGGCTCCATATCCAAACAGAAGATATATCGCAACAAAACTCAGGAAACCTGCAGAGAGAGAAACACGAGAGGCGGCAGTGAGCTGTGAGCAGACGGCGCGACAGGGAGGGGAGTGTGAGGTTATCCAGTTACTTTACAAACACTTCTAATGTCAAGCTACATTACTGTGTGTCTCACAGCAGGATATGAGGAAAACACAGTACCAGGATCAGGAGGAGCACTGAACACACACCAAACACTGATATTAATGCAGCCAAAACAAGAGTTGATTTTTTTAAAATACATTTCAAAGCTCATTAAGCCACATGAAAGTATAGACTTCAAGCCTACACACCTCAGGCATGATTGACTCCACAACACCACAGGTTTTATGCAACTTAAAATAATATGTTTATGATAGTGTGTAGTATGTGAAACTACAATTCAATCAGTATCTTAAAAACATGACTTCCCAATTCAGTGTGTATACTTTGTGTCTAAGGAAACAGACTGACTTTGAGTGGAAATGACTCAAGTTCCTTATTTATTGACTGGCACGAAATTACTCCCTGTCATGCTAAAAAGTAAATACGATATATGGATAATATAATATGGTCTAGAACACAGCATTAAGGCATGTTATAGCCATGAATAAAGATAATAAACATGTAACTGAAAAACCAGAAATACTACAGAACTGCCAACTTGTAACTTTGAATTCAATTATCAAACAGCAGATACACACTACAGTTTAGCATGCAAAGGTTTACCTACCAATTTCTGTCACATACTCAAGATTTTCCCAATAATATTTCTTCAGCTTTTTTAACACTGAGTTTTAAATAACATCTCATTGAAATTTCGTAGGAACTCTATTCATGTAAACCTGAAAAAACAAGCCAAGTGGGGTCATCTCTCATCCCTGCAACATATTTATATGTACAATTGCAATATTTTTAATCATAAAAATATTTGCTACCACAAAATTGTCAAGAAAACAAACGAGGAATATTGGGACACTGCTTGTAGCCCAGTTACTGCTTACTAAATACAATAATAATACTATATCCCTGCTACAGATCTCTGCGGGGATGAACGGGTGGTAGCTTTCAGAGGCAGGTGGAGTTTCAAGCAATTCAGAGTTGATTAACACACAGAGAGTCAGTATAAAATGTAACTAAGGTGACTCCGTAGCGAGTTGATGTAAAACAGAACAAAAACAAACATTGTGTAATCTCCAAGGTACTGTAGATGTCAGTACTTCAATATACTATTAAAATATATGCAAAACTCAACTGTTCATTTAAATTCAGCTAATATAAAAGGTCATACATTATCAAAAGCACTAAAAGCATATGATCCTGTTGTAACCATTGCCTGCTCTTTACATCTCATTTGTTTGTCACAGCTCATATACAAATATCTGTGCTGATCCCAGCCTATCCAGCTCACGCCCTCTCTCTCTCTCTCTCCCTAATGAAGACCAAACTGGAAGAACCGGTTGACAGCGAAGACCCCAGGCTAGGTTACAGACAATGGCCAGTGTAAATAAACACACCAGCTGCAGCACAAAGCACTAAAAGCATATGGTAATTTTCAAACCAATGTGCCAGCAATAAAGAAAATGCTTTTTCCCCACTAGATTTTGACAGCGTACATAGAGTCATTACTTCATAACCCTGAAATGTAGTAGTTAAGAAACTGGATAAATAATGAAACCACAACTGCTTGATTTTTATCATCGCAGTAAATAATAGGACAAAGAAACTCATGGAGTTCTCTTGGACAATGACTGTGTATCTATATTCATTAACATCTTTGTTGTGGAACAACTGAAAATGTGCACAGAAGTCATTACATAGATGTGTGATCTTGTGATTAATGACTCAAAAGTATTTTTTATATAATTTTTGAAGGTCAGCTAAAAATCCAGTTTGACTTAATTTCAAATGATGACAAAGACCCATTGTTATGAGTACAATGGGTGAGGGGTGGAAGTTGACTTTAAAAATGTGACGTTTATGCACAACTACTAACACCCAGTCAACTGGCTGCACACAGCTGACTTGAGGCATCTCTACTCCAGTCAGCACATTAGCATTCACACTTCAGAGTGTTGCAGGAGTCAGCATGAACTTGAGATGTCTCTCAGCTAAACTGCAGACAGTTGCAAAGCTTGGTTCTTGAACTAGCTCAGATCAAAGTGAAGTCCAGTACATTATAGTGAGAAATCAGAAAAGAATTTATTGTACTCAAATGTTTTTCAGTGTACAACACATTTTTACCCCAAAATGTGAACGTAATATCAAGTAAGCATTATAACGGCACTTATAAATTGGCCAGACGCTAAGCAGATATTTCTGCAAACAGGACAGGGCATGGTATAATTTGGCTGCTCTGTGTGGTTCTACTAATTAATTATAGGGTAGAGACAGGTAGAAGTGTTTACATACAGTCCAGAGTATTTGTTTTGCAATTCAGTCTGCTGGAGGGTGTGGGAAAACAAAACATGGATGTACTTGCATGTAGATCTAAAACAGAAACACTGACTGACAGCAACTGTCTGTGCAAGCGGTTGTTTTATCAATCTTTTGAGAGCAACTGTGTAACTGGAATCATTCTGAAGTACTTGAGATAGACGGTGTTCAACATCAACTTGAGTACAAAATCGCCTTCCTTATACTACTGGCTTTTTGCATATATATATATATATATATATATATATATATATATATATATATATATATATGTATGAAAATATAAGCCCATACAACAACAGCAGGCATGCCCAACATGGTTCTTACTAAGGCTGACTGCCATGTGTTTAATGGTTAACCACTTCCAGTAAAACCCAAAAAAGTCTACAAAAAAAAAGAAGCTTGTGCTTAATATCTCATTCGAATGCAACGTTTGGCTTTTCTATGCTACACGTGTGTATAGATCTGAAATTTTGTGTCTAATTTTTTTTTTACATTAATGAAAAAGTATGACATGTTTTGTTTTGTGTATACACATATATAAAAGCCATAGTTCTTTTGAAGGATCCTTCCCAAAATATGTAGTATTTGTTACATAAAAATAAATCTGCTGATGAAATATTGGTGATAGAGATTTTTAAACCTTCAATTATCAACATTAGTCACCAAATGTACTTTTTTAAAGTCATCTTTGCATTTTTACTTATGTTGGAGTACTGTTTGTTGGAACTTCTTATCTTTGCCTGTATTCAGGTTTTCACTTCACATACAGTACTAAAGATTCTCATCCTTTGCGACCTTGAAATTGGTTATCCTGAAGGCATGCCATTGTTCTGCCATGAACAGACAACCGTTTTTGATCAATTGAGAGTGAAGACAGTGAGTTTGAATGTAGGTCACCCTGGTGTTTCCTGTAGCTGAGTGGCATCGTAAGCACAACCTTGCCTGAGGTGTCTGACATTTATTGACTTTAACTGTGCAAACTGACTACAAAGTAGCGTCAAAACAAAACTCCCAATAGCTAAGGAGTATGGGGCACCATTTGCAATAAAGGAGTGGATCTGTTTGCAGCTGTATAACCAGTCATCCTAGAATCTCCCTCCATTTCTGACCCTGGATATTTCAGGACATGATAAAAATACCCCTGAGATCAGCTGGTGGTGGATCTCGAATATTAGAAGCAGTTCATTCAGCAGCAACGCTTCGAAATAGATTTGTATGTGTACATATAGGTGTGTGTGTTTGTACTTTTAAACCAGGTCAAACGCAGTAGTGAAGCATTAGGGCCTGAGCTGGATGAACTTTGGCATTCTTGCATGAGAGAGAAATAAAATGAGCCAGCTAACAGAGAGAGGGAGGATATGAAACATCTACTACTCACGAACACTGCAACCACAACTGTGTGCCAGTTTCCGTTTGAGTGACAGCTTACCAGCTAAAAAGCTAACGTTGGCATACTTGTTTAACACGAATATAGTGCCAAGTATTGGAGGAGAGGGGTAACTCCTAAGCAAAAGTTAATAAACACTTCCAGTGTTTTAAAGTACATTTGTGTAGCTAGCTGTTCGTTTATTCTCGTGAGCTGTTAACATACCCAAGGCGATATACTCTCTCTTCACTCCCGTTTTTTGCTCCAGTGTTGCCAACTGATCAGTCACACAGTTCTTCTCATGGAGCAGAGTCACGAAGCGCTCCTTAAAGTGACTCATTTTCGGGCCTTCCCGAGCCTGCGACCGAAACAAAACCGTACAGAAGACAAAACAAATGTTACATGACCCCAAATTCGAGGAGTTTACAAGAAAACGGGCGGTTTACTTACTAATCTTTGCTTGATAACTTGCCCGAAAACTTGCCGCTGTGAGGGTGTCCGATGACTCCACCGGGCTGTGGTGGCAGAGGGGAGGAGCCTGGATGTGTCTGACCAATCACAAAGCTCGACTGACAAAAGCTGGCCGCTACAGTTGATGAAATAAACGGTTTGTGCTGCCCACGTTTGAAGAAGCTCAGTCATTTGGAGGTCCAGGAAACATTGCTAGTCTGTTGGGCCGCTATCATCCTTAAAATGCTTTAATTTCCCCACACATCCACTTCTGCAGTTACACCGGATGAATTTAATATTTGACTTACAAGGCTTGACTGTTTACTAAGTTTTATCAGTGTGTATCCATGCACACTAATAAACGTAGTAATTCTCGATCGTAGCGGCCTATGACTTTAACTGTTGTTTGGACAGTACACTTGTCCAGGCAGGTAAGAATTTTTAAGAAAAACCTGGGAAATCTGCATGAGGTGTTTACATTTCTATCAGAAAACGTCTCTCTCTGTTGCTAACCAGAATATACTAAAAAGCTGTATACATGTATAAAAAGTTCTTGCAATGTAAGAAAGAGTAAGGCCAGTCACTGTCAGTGGTAGCAGTGAAGTTGCCCTTCAACTGAAAGCAAATACAAACACATTTTCTCAGAAGAGGTTTTATTGAAACAAAAAGAAACACATACTCTTGTGTCACCATGTGCACATTAAAGGAATGTTAATTATTTGTAGTTGTAGTTGGCATGATAACATCACACAGTTGCGCTCACGTTTTCATTCAAATTTTGACCACGTGGCAAAGGTGCTCTTCTGGACTGAGATCTGGTCATTGGGGAGGTCATTTGAATACAGCCCCCCGCCCAGTCTCCTACTGCGCAATTTTGGTGAAAAATGTAGCCTCAGTTTAAAGTTCTTAGCTGAGAGGAGTGACACCCAGTGTGGTCATCTGACGCTGTAGCCCATCTGCATCAAGGTCTGATGTGTTGTTAGTTCAGAGATGCTCTTCTGCATACCTTGTTTATAACAAGTGGTCACTATTTCCCTCTCAGCTCGAAGTACTCTGTTGTACCTAATAAAGTGGTTGCTGAATCTTGCTAGCATGACTTTACTGGACTACACAGTAATTGGTGCTATGTTCTCAGTTTGTATATATTTTTTGTGTGTTTTCTGATGCATATAGTTGCATAATTGTATAATTCCAAGGTTTTTATTCAGTAATCTCAGAGATGAAGTGATTTACTAGCCTTTTGCAAGGATAAGTCAGTTAAAATGCCTTAACTGTTTTGAAAACTGCATTAAGAGCGGTAAGAGTGATGTTCCTGATGTGAGAATTACACCAAAGTGATTGAGAACAACTTTAATATCCCAGTGTTGACTCTTGATTCCAGTAGCTTATAACAATAAAAGTTGTATGTAGAGTGTAATTGTCTAGGCAGGTCTTGATTCTTAGGAAAAAGGGTGTTTATGCAGTTATCTTGTGATTTCAATGTTGGCAACCAGGATATATTAAAAACCTGCAATAAGCTGTTGCAGTAAAGTAAACTTTTAAAAGGCATTTGAAATTTTTATATAATAAAACCAGTTGTGTTTTTTATAAAAGAAAATAATTATTGTAACAGTGGAAGTAGCCACTGCCTGCAGCCTCGCAGCTTTACATTTGTGTAACAAAAACCACCTCACCCATGGATTTCTGTGTGTTCACAAGCTGAGTCACAGCAATCTGAGTAGACAAAACCTTACAGCAAACAACCAAAGTACAAAACAAATATTGTTCAGGACATGTAACTCAGATCTTTCTAAACTGCTCGTTAATCCAATACAGAGAATGGTCTGAAAAACAGAAAGTGTCAGTGAGCGGTAAAGGGTGAAAATACCTTGTTGATCTCAAGGTCATAGGAGAATGAGTACCTTGACCTGATAGGAAGGCAACAGCACCTCAAATAAGCATTTGTTACAAACAAGGTATGCAAAAGAAGACCTATGAACGTGGCACAGATGGGCTACAGCAGCAGAAGACCTAGCTCTTTATTAAGTCTGCCATTTGCCA
The DNA here is from genome assembly GCF_056152115.1 of Neolamprologus brichardi. Classification (NCBI taxonomy): domain Eukaryota; kingdom Metazoa; phylum Chordata; class Actinopteri; order Cichliformes; family Cichlidae; genus Neolamprologus; species Neolamprologus brichardi. Next base: position 12,104,634 of record NC_142122.1, on the reverse strand, counting down.
GCTAATAAAGTCTGTCGGCCGAGTCCTGCATTTGGGTCCACTGCCTGGCACACAGTACTTCATGATACCTCCAGTCATCACATCTCAGTCGAGTAGAGCAACTTTGGGATGTGATTGAAAAGGAAATTTGAATGAGGAGCTTAAAAATCTGCATTACACTTTTGAGAACTGCTTTAAGAGAGAAACTGTAAAACAGTCATTAGATAATACAAATAACCAGTCAAAAATAATAACAGATTCATTACACACCATTTCAAATACTTCACAAAATGTAAATAAAAGAACAGTTTTCACAAATTGTAACACAGGTCTTTCCGAACTCTGCTTGTTTCAGTTCTACAAAAATAATAATGATGTGGGGACCAACATATGCCAAGAAAATATCCCTCGTATCATTATTGTGCATCACTGGCACTGGTTGAACTGTTGATACAAGCCAGTATGGATCTGTGCTTTCATGTGTGTATGTCAAATTCTGACCAAACTATCCGAATATCACAGGAGAAATTGAGACTTATTATGCCAGCAAACATTTTCCAATCCTATTTTGTTCAGTTTTGGTGAATTATAGTTAGTTTCCTGTTCTTACCTGACAGGAGATGCATCCTGTGTGGCCTTCCACTGCTGCAGTCTATCTGGTTCAAGGTTTGAAGGATCGCTTCCGCATTACTTAGTTGTAATGAATGATTATTTGAATTATTGTTGCTTTCCTATCCTATTCTCCTTTGAACTCTGGTATCAAAAAACTCCCCAAAAACATGCAAATAAAGAAAACAAACACATTGATACTGCCTTCCTTGGGCATTTTCTCTTTTTCAGATCATAAGATGATTGTCTGTAAACCCTAGAAATTTCTTTGTGGGAAACAGAACAAACAGCTTGCAGAAACAACTGTGTCAAATTCCAAGTCACTTAAATCACCTGATTTAACTGCTGCTCAGTTTGAAGTTCAGCAGATCATCTTGAACATGACTACGTGCCTAAATACAGTGAGTAGCTGGCATGTCATTGTGTCTTGAAATATTTGTGTTATGCTGTGGCATCCAGTGTACTTAATAAAATGGCCAGTGCTTTTTTGAATTCTGTTCATATGGGTTTTCATTGCATGTGCAAAAATATAGTCCAACGCGGTTACAAAAATTTCATTTGAAATTGCTGTTCCTGATCTTTTTCTCCGTTTTCATCTTCATCATTTCTTTCAAATGGTTTCCATCTATTTCTGGTTCCACCTTCAGCTCAGATTTGCCTTTACTCTGAACTCACTCACATTAGTTTCATCACATCAGTAGCAACAAAATGCAACGATTTTAGAGATGTTTGTTCAAGAAATAATGCTTATCAATAATGATTGATAAGCGGTGTTGAAATTCTGCATTCAGTGGTTATCATTATACATCACAATGGGAAAACTACAAAAAATTTGTTTGGCTGCAAGAGAAGATGTTCAGAGTTTTGCAGAAAGGTTTTACCAAACCAGTTTCTTGACTCATTAAATTTGGTTTATAGAATGAGATGTAATACTGGGATTTTGACATGATATTAATGACTAATGGTAATCTAGGAGCCACTGAAATCTCATACATGAACATTTAAAGCTTGGAACACTGTTGTTGCGATACAATCTTGGTCTCTGCAGTGTTTCTAATGTCACGGATGAAGCACCAAGATTACAGTTTTTCCTGAATGCTTAAACCGTAACTGTGATTCTTATAGCACAATTTCTAAAACTATTACAGTTTTTTCTGATTGCTTAAGCACATTTTTTGTAACTATTGGCTATTTTTGTAAAACTCTACACACAAATAAGAAAACCTGTCACCCAATTATCAAAACATTGTAGTTCTCTTGCAAAAGCGAACACAGCTAGATTAACTCTTCACACCTTCGTAAAAATGGTGTTTTCGTATCAAACAGTAAACACAAGCCATCATCTACTAAGCACACAATGCGCCAACTGCACACTGATGGTATGAATACAAAACACATCTGGCTTTTGCTTTCTCTGTGCACAAGGTAGGCTCTGTCAGTTTGAGGTCATAGTTTTGTCATAGATCCATAAACATAGACGGATCCAAACTTCAAGTACTGGTGTTTATTCACACACATCAAAACAAACACAAGTGTTTATTTCCAAGTCAAAACGAAATAGTAATTTCACTGAGGAAAAAAAAGAAATCAGTCTACATCGTGTCGTCTCTCCGGATCTGGCCACAGAATTTTGTCTACATCACATACAATATCGTCAAGTCCAAGGCACTGGGGAAAATATCTTCTGGATTTTTACATCTATGGTATTGTTGTGTTTCTCATTAGCATTCGGCAGTGCTACAGACTTAGTGCAAAGTGACAGTACTAACCGATTGTCATTTCAAAATGTCTTTATGATGCCTGCTACAGTGTAGCGGCTCGAGTTAGGCTGAACCGTCGGCCAGCTTCCCTCAGGGTCACTGATTACATGGTCCACTATTGTAGCTCTGATGTCATCAGCAATTCTATTTGTTACTCTTCTTACCCTTCCTCTCCCCCCTCCTCGTCCTCCTCTCCCCCATCCCCGTCCTCCTCTTCCTCCTCCTTGTCCTTGTCGTCCTCTTCATCCTACTTCTTCACCTCCACGTCCTCTTCCTCGGCCTCCTCTACTTCTCACTCTTCCTGCTCCCTCCATTGTACTCCACACACAGAGCTGACCTGTATTACAGTTTTTTCTGATTGCTTAAGCACATTTTTTGTAACTATTGGCTATTTTTGCAAAACTCTACACACAAATAAGAAAACCTGTCACCCAATTATCAAAACATTGTAGTTCACTTGCAAAAGCGAACACAGCTAGATTAACTCTTCACACCTTCGTAAAAATGGTGTTTTCGTATCAAACAGTACACACAAGCCATCATCTACTAAGCACACAATGCGCCTACTGCACACTGATGGTATGAATACGAAACACATCTGGCTTTTGCTTTCTCTGTGTACAGATGTCAATTTGAGGTCACACTTTTGTCATAGTGTCATGTAAACATACAAGGATCCAAACTTCAAGTATTGGTGTTTATTCACACTCATCAAAACCAAGACAAAGTCAGAACACAAAATAGGAATTTCACAAAAAAAAGGAAAAAAAAAGACAATCAGCCTACATCATGTCGTCTTTCTGGGTCCGGCCACAAAATTTCGTCCACATCGCATGCAATATCCTCCAGTCCAAGGCACCGGGGAAAATATATCCTTGAATGCCGTATCCAGGCCTGACATGATGCCTGGTCAATATCTCCACATGCCTCCTCTATTGCCTGTAAAAGGGCTACCTGTTGATGAGGATGACGGTCGTACACTTTCCAGCGCCAGGCAGAGAAGAACTCCTCGATGAGAGTGGAGAGTATGGAGGGAGGTTGAGTGCCATGAAGGATGGCTGGTCTGTAAACCAGTTGCGGACCAAAGCAGCCCTATGGAAACTAACATTGTCCCATATGATGACATATCGGGTCTGCTCTGGTCTCTGAACAGTGAGCATGTCATGCAAGGTGTCCAGGAATGCAATAATGTGTGCAGTGTTGTATGGGCCTATGGTTGCATGATGGTGAACAACACCATTTTGGCTTATAGCTGCACACATGGTTATGTTACCACCACGTTGTCCTGGGACATTGATGATGGCACGGTGTCCAATAATGTTCCTGCCACGTCTCCTGGTTTTACTGAGGTTAAAACCGGCCTCATCTACAAAAAGTAGCTCATGTCCCGTTGCCTCTGCTTCTAGTTCCATCACTCTCTGGACAAGACAAAACAAATGCAACACATCAGGCCCATGCACAGCACTACAGTATGCACTTCCAAATTCAGAACCAATGACACTAGCTTACCTGCACATAGTCATATCGCAGTTGCTTTACACGTTCTGTGTTTCTCTCGAAAGGAACTCTGTAAATTTGCTTCATTCTTATTCTGTGGCGCGCAAGTACACGACTTAGTGCAGAAATGCTTGCACTGTGTATATTTTGAAAGATGGTGTCATTATCAATTATGCGCTGCTGTATTTCGCGCAGTCTTATTGCATTATTGGCAATCACCATGTTCACTATATGGGTCTCTTGCTCTGGAGTGAACATTCTGCCTCTGCCCCCAACATCTGGACGTCTAGCAATTCTGTAAAGTAACAATTTCAGTATTTTTGCATGTATGGTACTGTTGTGTTTCTCATTAGAGTATGGCAGTGCTACAAAGTACTTACCGATTCTCATTTCAAAATGTCCTAATGATGCTTGCCACAGTGTAGCGGCTCAGTTTAGGCTGAACCCGTTGGCCAGCTTCCCTCAGGGTCATCCCATGGTTGATGACATGGTCCACTATTGTAGCTCTGATGTCATCAGTTATTCTGTTTCTTACTCTTCTTACCCTTCCTCTTTCCCCTCCTTGTCCTCTTCCTCTAACTTCCTCTAACCCTCTTGCTTCTTCACCTCCACATCCTCTTCCTCCAACTTCTTCACCTCCACGTCCTCTTCCTCCAACTTCTTCACCTCCACGTCCTCTCCCTCGCCCTCCTCTGATTCTCACTCTTCTCACTCTTACTGCTCCTTCCATTGTACTCCACATAGATAGCTTACCTGTGGCCTGTTTATAGTGCTTAGGCTGATTGCAAAGTGGACTAATTATCTAAAACAGTTTTCACATGTGAAAGTGTGCCAGACAGTTGGCAAAATAGTGTTAATGATAGCCATACATGTGTATAATTTTGCTAGGAGTGTGTTGGAAATTTGGTAATTGAGTGTAAGCAGTGAGTTGTGTTTAAAGTTCTGCAAAAAGAGTGTTGTGCAGTGAATTGTGCCTACAGTTTTGCAAAGTGTGTGTTACAAAATTGCAAACTGAGTGCAAAGCAGTGTTTGTGCTTTTAGTTTTGCAAACTCAGTGAGTGGTTTTGCTATAAGTATTAATAGTTTTAGGAATTGTGCTATAAGAATCACAGTTAGGGTTAAAGCCATCAGAAAAAACTGTATAGTGCTTAGGCTGATTGCAAAGTGAACTAATTATCTAAAAAAGCTTTCACATGTGACAGTTGGCAAAATAGTGTAAATAATGGCCTTAAACGTGTATAGTTTTGCTAGGAGTGCGTTGATCATTTAGAACTTGAGTGTAAAGCAGTGAGTTGTGTTTACAGTTCCTCAAAAAAAGTGCTGTGCGGTGGATTATAGCTACAGTTTTGCAAAGTGTGTGTTACAAAATGGCAAACTAAGTGCAAAGCAGTGTTTGTGCTTTTAGTTTTGCAAACTCAGTGAGTGGTTTTGCTATGAGTATTAATAGTTTTAGAAATTGTGCTATAAGAATCACAGTTAGGGTTAAAGCATTCAGAAAAAACTGTAATACTTATAGCAAAACCACTCACTGAGTTTGCAAAACTAAAAGCACAAACACTGCTTTGCACTTAGTTTGCCATTTTGTAACACACACTTTGCAAAACTGTAGCTATAATCCACCGCACAGCACTTTTTTTGAGGAACTGTAAACACAACTCACTGCTTTACACTCAAGTTCTAAATGATCAACACACTCCTAGCAAAACTATACACATTTATGGCCATTATTTACAGAATTTTGCCAACTGTCTGGCACACTGTCACATGTGAAAACTGTTTTAGATAATTAGTTCACTTTGCAATCAGCCTAAGCACTATAATACAGGTAAGCTGTCCGTGTGGAGTACAATAGAGGGAGCAGGAAGAGTGAGAATTAGAGGAGGCCAACGGGTTCAGCCTAACTCGAGCCGCTACACTGTAGCAAGCATCATAAGGACATTTTGAAATGAGAATCGGTTGGTACAGTCACTTTGCACTAAGATTTGTAGCACTGCCGTATGCCAATGAGAAACACAACAATATCATAGATGTAAAAAATACTGAAATTGTTACTTTACAGAATTGCTAGACGACGAGATGCTGGGGGCAGAGGAAGCATGTTCACTGCAGACCAAGAAACCCATATAGTCAATATGGCGATTGCAAATAATTCTATACTTCGAAATAAATACTTGTGTTGTGTTTGTTTTGATGTGTGTGAATAAACACCAGTACTTGAAGTTCGGATCCCTCTATGCTTACGGATCTATGACAAAAGTATGACCTCAAACTGACATAGCCTATCTTGTGCACAGAGAAAGCAAAAGCCAGATGTGTTGTTTATTCATACCATCAGTGTGTAGTTGGTGCAATGTGTGCTTATTAATGTGATGGCTTGTGTTAACTGTTGGATACAAAAATACAGTTTTTACAAAGGTGTGGAGAGTTAAGCAAGGGTTATTCACTTTTGCAGGAAAACTACAATGTTTTGCTGATTGGGTGAAGGGTTTTCTTATTTGTGTGTAGAGTTTTGCAAAAATAGCCAATAGTTACAAAAAATGTGCTTAACCCATCAGAAAAAACTGTAACTGATACACATGATCATGGACATTTACCAAGAGTTGTTGTGAATTTGGATTGTCAGCAGAGGGCAGTCTGCGACTATCTATGGTTGAAAAGACCAAAGGCTTCCTTGGGTAATCTTGCAAAGATATGAAAGCCACAGGCATGGAAGTGGAAAGTCACATTTCTGCATATTCAGTCCATAGGGATATGCAGAGTTATCTTACTCCCCCCTCTCTCAGTTTCACAGGGACAGATGTACCCAAATGCATTTTGCATGATTTTATACATCACTGATCTTTGGAGTTTAAGTTCTCCTTTCAATGAGAGTCTGAACTGTTTTCATGCACTCACACTGAGAACTGCATCAAGATGATGTTGATAGCAACTCTGACTCTCGTGTTGGGTTTTCTAATGCAAGGTGAGAATTTCTGAACATGTATTAACTTTTTCATTTAAATGTTTTAGTTTTATCGTAATCTTCACTGGTGATTACCTAGATTTTTTAAAATCAGATTTAATTTTGTTTATCATTTCAGATTCCTTGGCCAATAAATTTCTTACTCAGGCTAATAAATCCAAACTTGTCAGTCTTGGTGGGACCGTGACCATCAGCGCCACAGGAAGTTCAGATATTGGTGCTGATCTCAGTTGGTATCTTCAGAAACCGGGACAGCACCCCAAACTTCTTATATATCAAGCATCAACTCGCTCCTCAGGAACTCCGTCTCGATTCAGTGGCAGTAGATCTGGTTCTCAGTACACTTTAACCATCAGTGGGTTTCAGGCTGAAGATGCTGGAGATTATTACTGTATGGGTGTGCATACTGGTGGAGTATGCGCACAGTGATTTAGAGCTGCACAAAAACCTCCTTCAGTCTGAGTGAAGGCTGCAGGTGCAGAGTGCAGTGAAGAGACTGTGATGAGAACAACCGGTCCACTGAACACAACAATAGAGTCATCAAACACATACACAAAATAAAAGTTTATAATAAGAAGTTTTAACATAAAAATGTATATCATTTAATTTTATCTTTTCTAAAACATGGCTGCTGCGATGGATGCATTGACAGAAAAAAATATTAAATCCCCATAATTTTCCCCTACCGCTATTGTAATTATAATATAATGAACATGTTAACCTCCTAAGACCTGAACTCTTCCACGGCATGCATTTTTAATTTCTCTTTGATATTTGGGCTGATTGGGACCTGATAAATATAAAAACAAAGAATTACCAATTTTTTTTTTTTTTTACCTAATTTTGGTTTCTGAGAAAAATGACAGCCACACATGAGGATATTCATTATATCAGGCCCTTGTAGAGCAAAATTGAGTATTTTGGTCTAAATAACCCAAAATGTGATGTCCACATATGTGAACGCCAGGTCCTAGGAGGTTAAGCTTTATCTTTAACTCAGTTGCACAAAACTATGAGATTCACAATGCAGCATAAGGTTTAATCATTGAACATAAAAGATGTATTGCAAAACTAAGTAAATACAAACACAGTGTTTTATTGTACTTTTATTTCATGCTGTAAATTACATTCCTTATTATAGTGGGCAAGAAACAGAACATGAATATGAACATTTCTCGAATAGTTTTACAGACACACTGGAACAGAGATCTGTAGATTCGAAAACATCATTTGTAGACAGGAAGTGTTGCTGAAGCTCTACTCTGAGCACTGGTCAGGGTCCAGGGTTTGAGTGATGGGGCTCTGTCCACTCAGACTGGCCTCACAGCTAACTGAGCCCGCCTTCCTCCACTGGTCTGCAGAGAGGCTCAGGGTGCTGCTCCAGCTGTAGTGACCATCTGTCCCCAAGACCTCGAGGCTGTTTGACAGCCCTGAAGATGGGCTACAGCCCCCCACCTTCCAGCCCAGCTTCCAACCTGAGGGGAATCCTCCAGTGGCCAGACACACCAGAGTGGCACTGCTTTTCTTCTCCTCCTCTTTAGAAGGAGGAAGGACAGTCAGGGTGGGCCTCAACACACCCACTGGAGGAGAGAGCACAGGGAGAGGAGAGAGTCAGAAAGGTGATAAAACTTTGAAAGGCGGTAATCTATTCCTATATCTATTGAATAATCCTTCAAAGTGAATAACTCATCTCTGTGATAATGTTCCTACATATAAATGAACCAAGCTGAAACACTCACGTGAACAGTCAAATCTTTGTCATCTGTTTCTTTCACTTCCTTTAAAACTACATTTAAAGTTAATGAGCCATGAACACCAACGTGATCTGCAGTTACTCTAAAAAAAATCACCTTTTCAATTTGTCAAAACTACGGATCACATTTTAAATCTAAAAATAAGCAGATATTGAAATAATGAGCTAAAATATTACAGCTGCTCTTCTGCAGTGTTACATTTTTAAATTATTAGTTTATTTGGACTTTTCTAAATATTTTTAAAAAATATAAAGTATGATGAAAATAGATAATTGTTCTTTTCTGATTCAATGAATTTAACTAACTGCAGCTTGGAAAGAATATGTTTTTTTCTCATTTTGTGATATCGGCATTTTTTCAATTTAACCTTAATTATTAGCAACATACAAAAACCTAAAGTTGATTAATTAGTATTATTATTAGTATATGTAGTATTATTAACACTGCATGTTGTGCAAAGTAAAGGTTTTTGGTACTTACAGTCAACGATGAGTTTGGTTCCTCCACCAAAAGTCAACCACAGTGATACAAACTCACTAAGTGGCCGCACAAAAACCTCCTGCACTCAGAACAAGCATCTAAGCACTTAGAAAATGTCTGCTACCCCAATACTTAATCTAAACAGCTAAATATATGCTAGTTTTAATCTAAAATGGTTTAAAAAGAACAAAATAATTTTCCTACAAATAAAGATAATATCTTGACTATCTACAAACTGGAAATAGAAACAATTACTGTCTTTGTAACAGAGCATCTAACAAAATGCTTCTCAATAATGACTACTAACAAAGCAAATTTAAAGTAAAGTTAAAAAAACAAATCACAGTTTACTGTGCTTTAGATTTCATGCTAATCACACTCGAAATAAAACTCATCATTTGCAGCCATGGACACCTCAGTTGCACTCCCAATGTAAATATTTTCTTCAGTTGTTTCACGTTGCCTTCAGTGTGTTGAGAGCAGAGAAATCATTTCCATAGAGAGGAGGCTTTGCATCATCAGCTGATCCTCCAGAGAACTGAGAAGGTTTATAGTCCTGTGACTTCAACACTGCAGGACTCACATCTGTCAGTCAACACAGCAGAAAGCACAACCACCATGACTCTCATCACCATCCTCATCTGGACGCTGACCTGCTGCTGTTTTACAGGTTCATTCACTCAGCAACATTTCAAACATGATGTGCTGCTTTTTCTCTCATTGATTTCTGCTGATAAATGAATGATTTGTTTTTGTCTGCAGGATGCAGCGGTCAGGTGACTGTGACCCAACCTCCAGTACTGACATCTACTCCTGGAAACACTGTGACTCTGACCTGTAGGACCAGCCAAGCTGTTGCTAGCTGTCGTGATGGTCAGTGTATGTTCTGGTATCAACAGAAATCTGGACAGACCACAAAGCTCCTAATTCGACATGTGAGCATAAGACATTCAGAAACACCATCTCGATTTAGTGGCAGTGGAAGCAGCTCTGACTTCTCTATGACCATCAGTGGAGTTCAGGCTGAAGATGCAGCAGTTTACTACTGTAAGAGTATCCATGTAATAAACAGGGCTGATGTGTTCACACAGTGATTTGTAGTCGTACAAAAACCTCCCTCAGTCAGACTGCAGAGACACTGAGCTGTTACAGCAGGAACTGACTGCAGCTGCTGAAGAGGAAGAAACTCTGACACAGACGAGTGAACACAGAGCTGGCAGTCACCTCACTGAGTATACATTTCTTATTTAAAGATACATTAAATTAAATATTTGATTCTGATCATCTGAAAAGATCTAAGACATCACTTTCAACTGCAGATGACTTCAATTATAGCCCATGTGACAACTTGCAATGTATTCTTAAAAAAAAGAATTATGAAACTTCTGACAAGATTTGCATTTCATTTCATTTGAGATATTTTTAACTGTTGTAATTTCTATCGTCAACATCAGAAACACTTAAAGGATAAAGGTTATCTCTCTAAATTATATAGTGATAAAGTGGTGACAACGAAGCAACAAATACATACACAGACACTAGGGGTGGTTTGCTATTCGCTTCACTTATAAGAGGTTTTACACCCACGTTGAGGTTTTAGCACTGATGGTTCTGTAAATATTTAATTAAAATTATATTTTTAATAAGAATAATAGTTATTGTTTGTTAATGTTAGTGTATGATGCATTTGAAAGTAATTTGGAGCTTTTGGCTGGAGGATTAAGAATTAAAAGCAGAGATAAATAGATAAGTAGGAAGTATTTGTTTGCTGTTTGTTCCATCCACTAATCTTACTGCGTGCATTGTCCAAGGATTAAATGCTATTGGACTGGTTAAAGGTGATGTAGGCAGACATTGTTAGAATGCTCAGTGTCAAGTTTGGATCTCTTTCCAGGTCAGTGTGGACTAAAAGGATTAGCAGACATCAACAAAAAGCATTAAAACAGCATGCAAACAGCACACTACAACAGACAGCTGGCAGCTCAGAGTACTCAGCTGTATTGATCACTAGTTTCCCACTGCATAAGACAATACTTTATATTTTTCCTTTAGATTCTTTATATGATCAATCTGGTGTCACTAGCTATAAATTTAATTCTGCTTGAACAACAGTGTAGATTGTAGTGTGTAAACCATGCTAGCGTGGGAGTGGTCATCTTTTCCTTCACAGCCTGCAGGGTTAAAGTTCATGCCTTCAACTTCAAACTAATTTGAGCTTCTTTTTGTACCAAGATGGTATTATTTACTAGTTTAAGTGACAAATCATGACATTAAAGCTACCCAGTGTATGTCCAGACCTGTTAATCAGTTTCACGTCATAGCTGAATAGTGAGCGCTGATGCTGGCGTCATGCCTTTGGCCTTGCCTCTGGTAATCCTGCCAGGACAGGTCATAACTCAGTCAAAAAAAAAGTTTCATGAGTAGAAATCTTTGCTGGATTATTTAAAAGAGACCTTGCGATTAATTCATAAAACCTTCCTGTAATTCTTACATTATGCTCAAGAGCTTAAGTTGCAGATGACAAAGTACATGTAGGTGCATTTGTGAATGGGATGACTTGGACACAGGTAGTAATAACTCATAATGAGCTTACCTTTAGCCTCTTTAATAAGCCTGAGTGTCTCTAAAGGAGACTATGTTCGCATGGGATAGGGATAATCCTTTTAGACACTGCTTTACCAGGAACAAGTCAGTCAACGTTTCCTCCTTCAGACTGGATGAGCTCCTCAGAGTTAAACAGCACCCACATTTCTTCAGGTACACCTGCTCTCCTCTGCCGTGGATCTCGAGAGATACATACCGACAATTCTCACTCATCAAGAGATTCGGATATCTGCTGCCAGCGACGGGGGCGGGGGGGATTTGCTGGGATACAGACTGAGCCTGAATCAGGATGGAATGTCTGCAGAAGTTATTAGAAAATATAGTGTCTCTGAAAGTCAGGGCGTACGTGAAGGACTACTGCAAGAGGAATGGTCTGCTGACACTCTCGGTTTTTGCGGTAGTGACCGGCTGTGTGCTTGGATTTATACTCCGGTCATTCAACCTCTCCACACAGGTATGAATTAATGGATGGATGGATCAACGTATGAATAGACAGAAAATCAAACTACGACAAAGTGACTCACTTAGGCTCTAACAGACATTCGTTACATTAGAATGTAGTCCAGAATATGTACAAATTACCAGAACAGTTAGGATAAAAGGAATAGGCAATGAGTACTCTTGACATGTTGACATGTCTGCACTGAGGCTATAGATAAGGTCAGTTAGGAAATAATGAGAAAGAACGCAGACACAGACAATCAGGTCAGAGGTAAGAGGAGAAGATGAGCATAAACAACTGAACAACTGTAAAAAGTTTAAATATCAATACTGGATTATATGCAACTTTGTGTATGTGAAATAACCCAGGATTCAATCAGTTTTATGGAGTTTATGAAATGTTATTGGTTTGATTCACCAAAAGAAAGAAAAATTAATCTGTTTCCTTTCAAATACAGTGGTATAAAGAAATAACTCATCCATTATTTGAGCCTCATAATGTAAAATAAACAATAAACACAATTTCCAGATTCAATAAGTTTAGTTTGTTTCCCAGTAGTAGTTGAAAATTAATGAATTAGTCTGTCATTCCATGCTGAACTTCTCTCAATGTTTTTTTTTTCCAGCCTGTATTTATGATTTTATTTCGATGTGTAGCAATGTCTTATTCAAGGTTACAGACTACAACCATGAAGTCACTGTGATGTAAGACGCTCTTAAACCGAGAAGCTTATGTGTCCAGTGTGGATCCTCAATGTAATCTTGTCTAGCAGCAGGAATGCTCTAAAAGTACATTTTTATTTCCATCCAATGATCAGTGAAAGAATCTGTGAAACACAAGCATAATCCTAACTTTCTTTATTATTAAGAATTTGAAATTAATCAAACCTCACTACACTACACTGCAACAGGTGACATATTCTGTATATACTTTTTGTAAATAATGATTTTTTTTAAACTGTATTGAGTTCATTGCAGGCAACCCCCCCCCCCCCCCCCCCCAACCACCCACCCACCCACACCCGCCCCCCAAAAAACCAAAACAAGTCCAAAGCTTAACTGTTCCTGTCTTTAACAGGCCAAGATCTACTTCTCCTTCCCTGGAGAACTGCTGATGAGGATGTTGAAGATGTTGATTCTCCCACTTATCACCTCCAGGTAAACGATAGCTTTGATTTTAAAATCTTCCTGGATTTTTGACCTCCTGGTCACAAAGATTAATGGTACAGTCATTCAAGCGCTGAGATGCTGGCTTTGAATTTGGTCTGGGACATGTGTTGGATGTCATATTTCCTATTGCTCCACTTCAGTTTGAACACCACCAGTTAAATGTCACTACATCTATTGAAAATCTGCAGCCTTAGAAAACCAAACAACTAATTCAAATCTACTTCAGTTCTAGTCTTTCGTAAAGCCAACATCCATAATCACACCTCTTCTACTTTCCTATCCAGTCTTATGTCTGGCCTGTCAGCCATGGACACCAAGGCAAGCGGTCGTCTGGGAGTCCTGACCATCACTTATTACCTGTGGACGACCTTCATTGCTGTCATCGTTGGTATCGTGCTGGTTATCATCGTTCACCCAGGGACCGGCTCTGAAAAAGACAGTCACCATTCACATTCAGGGCCTGTTATGACCTCCGCTGATGCTCTGCTGGACCTCATCAGGTTAACATTCACGCAGAAACAAAAGATTTCAGTCTTTCATCTATTCACACTACTATTCATAGCAAACCATGCCATATCTGGCGTTCAAACACATCATCTCTACAGTGGCACCAGAGATTAGCTAACGAATTATAAGATTTTTCACTGAATCAGGACATTTTAAAATGCTGATGCTGCTGGAATAAAGCTAGCAGTTGTGTCAGCAGGATGTGCTTGGCAAAAAAAATTAATTAAAAAAAAAAAAAAAAATGGCAAATTACTCAGCAGCAATCTGAATCTAAATTGTATAATGTTGCAGTAAACCTTAACAGAGATGCAAACTCTGTAAATAAATACTTTTTCAGCAAGCTTTTTCTCTTATATATATATATATATATATATATATATATATATATATATATATATATATATATATATATATATATATATATATATATTTCAATAGAGCATTTTACACGATCAGCTTTTAGAGCTCCCGGTAAAGTGATCTCTCTTATATCTGTTTCATATTCCTTAATTAATATCAAACTAAAATAAATAAATACATAAATAAGTAGAAAAAGACTTAATTTGGTATTATTTGGAAAATCATATTTCCCACAAGCAGTACTTTATTAATATGCAGAAAAACCCTCATTCAGGTTTGGTCACCTAATCACAAAATCTCCTCAGAGATTTAGATTTCCAGAAAGACATGAGAGCTTTGCAGACATCTGTATTCATCAAAACATTAATTTACATTTGCTATTAAACTCTTTCTGGCAACAGTGGAGGGATTTTTAACACAGAATTTAAATGGTAAACTTGAACATCATCCTTTAAAATCCTTGTAGCATTGTTGCAATGTCATTACCCTTGCAGCAGTTTGACTAAGAATAGGGAAAGAGTTAATTGTGACTCTTTAAGCTGACACTTTCTCAGAAGATCCTACTGCAGAGTCACTTTGTTAGATTGAACCTGTACTCCTGTACAGGCTCAGGCTTATTGACGGGCCATTCATGTCAAAGATCCACTTATTCTTAAATGAGATTAAACTGGAGAGCTGTGGTGAGGTGCACATTTTAGTCGTCTTATGTGTTTGGTGCCAGTGTCACTGACGCAGGCTGAATAAAAACAGTCTGATGATGCTGGCTCTACCTGTTCAGCTTCCATCAACCTTAACATGTGAAACTCGCTGTGCTGTTATACTGTGTGAAAACGTAACCTGTGTTTTTCTCACTATTCTTATAAAAACTCATTAAATCTAGGAAACTATTCTACTTTAATGAGTTCGGCCACTGGAGATATTTACGGTATATGATGACATATGAGTACAAGTAGTGGACCAAATAAATATCCGCTATGTAAAACGTATTATTGTAAGAATAAATGGAAGTATCAAAAGTTAACATACTCCAGAAGCAAGAAAAATTGAGAAATGGCAGTACTGTTCAAGCCACTCAAGGTGCTTTTTATATTCTACTGGCTCATTTTAATGATAACAGTATATTATAAGTTGATCTATTTTACAAAATGATGCAAAATATGCAATTTCATTTTTAGTACCAGCAGTCAGATTCACCATCTACAAGAACTTCCTACTGTAAACAAATGTGAGACTGTGTTTTATTTATAAGGTTTACAGTATAATAGCTGGTTAATCATTGATCTTATCATTATCATATTATTATAACAAAGTCTAAATGTTCAATAACTGAACACCATGACACTTTTTAATTGATGATTTGAGTAATTATTGCCTAATTATTTACATACCCATTGCATATTTCTACATTTTAAGCTTCTGAACATTTCTACTGTGAAAAACTGTATTTGTGCATCCCAATACATTATACTGAAAAAATAAAAACAACTTGTTTTTAATATGTTTTTCACCCTCAAAACCATCACAAACAGTACATACTTTCTTCAAACATAAGATTAAAATATTTAAAAACTCAAAAAAGCTGTCTCACCACACACATTTTGTATCTAGCTTTTCATGCTATTTACCAGTAGATGCATAAATGAGGCCAGTTGTAAAAGAATTATAGAAAATCACCTACGGCAATTTTTTTCTTTTACCCGAGCAATCCAAGCACTTCTCGTCCGTGCTTATTTGGTGTCTAACACAACCCATTATTGTTTTTAAGGTCAACAATAAGTGCTGACCACCATTTCAGAATCTGTCACACACAAGTGAATAATCTAGCTGCCATCAGTTGAACTGTATATCATCCTACACATGTGATCATATGGCTTCTTTCTTTTTATTGTACATTGCAGGAACATGATCCCATCAAACCTGATTGAAGCAACTTTTCAGCAGGTGAGTCGACAACATGGAGTTACTGATTGAGAACTGCGCAATATTATTCAAATTTCAAATATTCAAATTTCAAGATGCCCGTAGTAAAAGATCTATATGGTTGTTCTTTCATTTCATGCCAGTACCGGACAGATTTGGTACCCATTGTACAAAACAATGACGCAAAAGTGTCTCAGACCAACTATGTATACGTCATGCCCGATTACCACAACCCTCGCCTGGGTCATCCAGTCTTCCTGGAGATCACCCCTGCACCTGACATCAAGTATAAGATTGTCCCAAGTACAAGCAAAGGCATGAATGTATTGGGGATTGTCATCTTCTCAGCTACAATGGGTAAGACAATCACCATTCAACTTTAATGTTTTATATAACTATAACCATGGGATTTTAAAATAAGCCAGCCTATTCAAGATCATAAATAAGTTACATGCTGACCATGCAAATGCATAGATACATTATCAAACATTGTTGCATTGGTTATATTACAGGACATAACAACTTTTGCACTGGCAGGCTGTCTCATGCCATCTCTCCACATGTCTCCATTTCAAAAGTGATAAACTAATAACTTTTGATATCAGAAGCAATGTCTCTATTATCAGCACAATGTGCTTAAAGTTTCAAAAGTAAATGTGATGATGCATTGGCTGATGTCATATATGCAGAGAAAGTAAAATTACTTTACACAGTTCAGTTGTATAGTTCTCTCTATAAAGGAAAATAAGTTATGGGAAGTTTAATACAAGAGTAAAAAAGAAATAAAAAAGGATGTGTTGAACAAGTAAATTATATCCACTAAGTGCATAATATTGGATCTGAACATCTGAAAGGGCACAAGGTGTGGTTTAAAAAAATATATTTACTTTGCAATGTGGCACAAGCAAAAGATTTTGTAGACTAGTTTTAATTTGCAGCAATGCATCGTGGTATTTATGTTTTTTACAACTTTGTCTGAAAAGTACTGAAGTTCTGATCATAATATTGAATACCTGAAGTGGAATAAAAGTACAGTATTTTCTCATTGAAATATTGTACTCTCACAGATCATGGAGACTTACTAAAAGGAGCTAAAAATTTGAGATTTATTAGCAATAGCAAAGCAAGAATCTGCCTTATAGCTTATTTATATGACTAACCAACTAACTACTATGCAGTTAGTTAAATTTTGTAAAGTCTTTTTGTCTTTATAGGGACAAGAAGGTTGCACCACAACTATTAACAAACAACCATGCGACTGTGTTATCTGTTCTCAGGTCTGCTGCTGGGGAAAATGGGGGAACGTGGCACACCACTCGTCAATGTGTGCCAGTGCATCAACGAGTGTGTCATGAAGATCATCAATGCTGCTATGTGGTAAGGCTGCACTCTCTCTGTCTCCCTTTTTCTTTTTCTGTCACACACACAGATACATGCTACTGTATCACGCACATGCATCCAATAAAAGACAGACTACACAAAGTTCACACAGCAGAGCCAGATTACATCCAAAAATAGATCTCATGGCAATTCGAGGAAAACTCAGTGGTGTATCTAAAGTGACCTCAAAGCTTCTCATTGGAAATGAGTTGACTCTTGAAATACAGTTATATGAATGGAGCAAAGAAGACTCTTTTATATAAGATTAGTGCTACAAACTCATAAGTAAATACATCAGGCAACTCACTTGAATTGTGCTAAGCACCATGCAGTATATGTCGGAAAAAAACTTGGAGCTTCAAAGACTGATTGTATCCATGTGTACAATATGTGATTTTGAACATGCAAAGTCACGTCTATGAGCTTCAGCCTGCTGCTATAACAGCTGGCACTCTTCTGATGCCTGGCAGCATACAACATGGGATTTACTCCCATTCAGACAGAAGAGCATTAGTGAGGTCAGCAAACTGATGCTGGATCACAGTTGATGTCTCAAATAATCCCAATGGAGTTGTTTGGGGTTAAGGTCAGGATGGAAATCCTTTCCTGTAGGGACACACGCACAGAAAGAAACAAAAAAAGTTCATATATTTTCAGGAGTCAACGTGGTAAGAAAATGAATGTAATTCATATTCTATCTTCTCTTCTTTGAAGGTATTTTCCCTTCGGCATTGTGTTCCTGGTGGCAGGAAAGATCCTGGACATGCACGACCCAGCCCATCTGGGGGAGAAGCTGGGCATGTACTTCATCACTGTCATATGTGGTCTCTTAGTGCATGGCCTCATCCTGCTGCCTCTCTTTTATTTCTTCTTTACCCGCAAAAATCCATTCACCTTCATCAGAGGGCTGCTGCAGGCTCTTGTCATTGCACTGGCTACATCTTCAAGGTAAAAGAAAACAGACATTTGTATGTGTTGTGTTATATCCCACCAATGTAGATCTTTCTACATTTCTAACTGGGACATTTTACCAGTCCTGGGTTCAGATTGAAGTCTGCTGACTAACCTGACATCCTTTTATATCCTCTGATTTCTTTCTTTGCAGCTCAGCCACGCTGCCAATCACTATGAAGTGTCTCCTGGAGAACTGTGGAGTTGACCGACAAATTGCGCGATTTGTGCTTCCAGTGGGAGCCACTATCAACATGGATGGAACAGCCCTGTATGAAGCAGTGGCAGCCATCTTCATAGCTCAAGTCAATGAGTATGACTTGGACTTTGGCCAGCTGGTCACTATCAGGTGAGAATAAATACTGAGAACAGATGCTCCCCTGAGAAGTTCCTTGTGTTGAAAATCTGTTTCCCTAACATCTTTTCCTCTGTCTCATCAGTATAACAGCAACCGCAGCCAGCATTGGAGCAGCTGGGATACCTCAAGCGGGTTTAGTTACAATGGTGATTGTCCTGACCTCTGTGGGTTTACCACCTGCTGACATCTCCTTGATTGTAGCCATCGACTGGGTGCTGTAAGTCCCACAAAAGTTATTATCTTTAAGTAAGTCTTACTATTTAGCTAAATTGGTAAATTTGTGATGAACTTTTCCCCTCTCATTTCATCAGTGATCGATTCAGGACAATGATCAATGTTCTGGGTGATGCCTTAGCTGCTGGGATTATGGCTCATATATGCAAGAAGGACTTTGATAAATCAGCAACCGCCGCTTCTGCTGCTGTACCTGTTGTTGCCAATAAAGAACGGGTAAGGACCGTTTCTGTTAGTATATATCAAAGTTCACATAAATGAAAGATTTCAAAAATTCTCCCAAAATCCAATCCTGTATATAGTTAATGAACTAGAAACAAGAGTCTGCAACCTCAGTTTGCAGGCATTTATCCTTAAATAATAACAACAACAATTTGTATAGCACTTTTAAAAACACAGAGTTACAACTTGCAGTTTAAATAAAGCCACATATTGATGATACGTGTACATGTTTAAACATACATACAGACACATAATCAGCCATACTGACATACATTCATTCCAACATACACACATACATGCAAATAGTTGCAAACTATGGCCAAAAATGAAGGGGAAAAGATTAAGCAAAGAAAAAAATTTAGTTTTCAACCATCGTTTGAAACAAATAACAGTCAGCTGATCTGATTGACTGAGAAATCTGGTTCAGCTTGGACGGAATAAACAATGATCACCTCTGGTTTTAAAATCAGAGCCTGGAGTGTTAGGAGACCCCGTTAGACAATCGGAGAGGCCGGCTACATGATAAGGTCTTAGAAGCTCTGGTATATAAGCAGGGGCCTGTCCACACAGAGCTTATGGTAATGGTAAATGGCCTGTATTTGTATAGCTCTTTACTAGTCCCTAAGGACCCCAAAGCGCTTTACAAGATCAGTCATCCACCCATTCACACACACATTCACACACTGGTGATGGCAAGCTATATTATAGAGACAGCCACCCTGGGGCGCACTGACAGAGGCGAGGCTGCCAGACACTGGCGCCACTGGAAGCCAGTGAAGGCAAGGATGGGTGTAATATGTGACTGCTGGTTAGGCTTTGTTAGCAGTCTTGCTGCTGTGTTCTGCACCAGTTGGAGACGAGCTATGGAGGACTTAGAGAAGCGTGTGAAAAGTGAATCGCAATAATCAAGGCGGGAGAAAATTAAAGGAGACCGATTATTATTTTTTCATTTTCTTATGTTTGTATTAACCACGACCAAGTTTCAAATATATGGTCGGGGTATGTACAAGTAGTCTCCATAAACCAAATGCTAAGGCTTCAGAGTCATCTAAGGAAAACAGTTCTGCTGAGGACAGAAGCCCCACCCACCTGCTGTTCATCCCTTTGTTTATGACGGTCAGCCAATTAAGAGAAAGTGAGCTTTAAAGGGCTGGAGAAGCGGCTGGTGCTAAACCACCTGCCCTTCAGTAGACCTTGGTCCATAAGTACCTAGGTAAGGTACATGCTGTAATTATTTTGAACTACAAATCAAATATAATGTCAAACTTGGCAATGGGAAATGAAAACACCATAGCTGCAACTCAATATATGTGAACCAAATAGTTAATGACAATATGTATGCATGTTGCAAAAAACCCTGGCTTATCAGTCCTCCCCAACACCTCCTACCTTTGAACTAACTGTAGACCTACCGCTGTCATCTTCCCTACAGAGAGACACAGTAATCTCCTTTGGCAATCAGAGCGTGGCACTGTCTGATGCTCCGCTGATCACACATCGCTGCGATTATGTGTTTGAAGTGGATGGAGACAACGTGCTGGAGAAACCCGTGCCCAGCTACAACCTCTGTCAAGTCTGAGACACTTTTACACGATGCCTTCTACAGCACGTAGATGCACCTACAAAGGCACTAACCGAGGCTCTAAAAGTTCACTCAAAGCCTGTGCCATGCAGAAACCTGTACTACTTGATACAATGTACAAAACAGCATGTCTCTATTCTGCTTTGCATGTAGAGAGATGTGAGGAGATGCATTTTATTCAATCTTGAATGCACATTGTCTGAATGCACTTGCAGACATGAACATACGTCACAATGACATGCATTGGATGGAGATCAGTGTTTATCAGTTCCAGGGGGACAATTAAAATCCACAGTAGACCCGTCATAATGAAACATGACTGCAGTTTTAACTTAAGTCTAGGTTTTGAAATGCCTTAACGTTGCCTCATTTTTGACAATAATGCTGAGACCTTGAAAGACTTGAATGTTATAAGGAACTAATAGACAAAGAGCAACAGAACAGGAGCTTTCTCTCTGTTAGACAAGGTGTTTATGCATAAATATTAAAGCAAAATTAAGAAATATACCAACATATCCCAAGCAAATGAAAATTATAGCATAATTTGTGTTTTTATACCACTGCTTTTAATTTTGTGTTCATTTCTAATAAAAACCTGCTACATACCAGTGCTGTGAGAGTTTTTATTTTAATAATTAACCTCAGAGACTATTAAGCTTAAGATAAGTATATGCAGTGCTCATGATACATGCTGGATTATACTTGGCAAGGTAAAAAGAAAGTATAGCATCTGTCAGTTATAAGGTTTTTACATAATCTGGTCCTTCAGGAGATCTTAAAATTCTTTGAATACAACCTCTGATGAACAACAACATGGCATATTACAGTGTTATTAAACAAAAATTAAACCAAAATGCAGAAGCAGTGTGTGAAAAACTAAGTGCACCCAGTGATTCAACAGCTTGCAAAACCACTTTAAGCAGCAATGACTTAAAAGTAGCAATGATTTAAAAAAGTTGTGTTATGTATGAATTTATGTGCTCAACTTTCCTTCCCCCCCCCCCCCCCCTTTTTTTTTCCTAAGAGAAATAAATAAATTCTGTACACTTAGCTTGAAATTTAGCTGGATTTTATAGAATATTTCATGCAAGAAAGCTGACAAGCACAAAATAATTGATTAAAGCTGTCATATTTAGGGCAAGATTTAGTAAGTTTCTAGAAAACCTCTGTTGTCTACAAAAAGGCCCATTGTTAGTTTTGTGACTGAAAGCTCCCTCTGGGGTCATTAGCATGATCATGCATTGGTAGAAATACACCAATGGAAATGGAAAGTTCTTTGAATGATCCAACAGTGCACTGATTTATGTACAAAGATGCAGTCACTTAAAAAAAAAATTACTGGTACAGGGCAGCAAAAATTAGTGGCTCAGGAGCACAACTTAGGTCTTAAAAATAAAAAAAGTATAATCAAAGGTCAGGGATTAATCCCACACTCTAAAAACATTAACAATTGTATTTTGACAGACATCCCCACATTGATGGGCAGCAACAATTGCTTCTAAGATCATTGTAAGATCATTGCTGAGGTCTTTCCTCTTTGGCAACATGAATACCCCAAGACCAGCAATTTGCCAAAACTTTGTACAGAGCTGCTTACTGTCTTAGTTCCTGTGGAAGCAGTAAGGATGTGCTTTAAATTTTCCACAAACACCATTTCAGCATTTTGGTTTAATTTGTATTATTTAAATAACAAAAAGACAAAGACAATGCTTTACGTTTTGGTAATTTGAATTCAAAACTGACCATATCCATCCAAACCAAGGCCTGGGGAGTAAAAACGTAAAATAAAACCACTATTTCTGGCATTCTTCTAGCTGGTTGTTGTTCAGGATGAGCCCATGCACTGTCTTGTATGCTGGTCATCCTGTACCATATTTCACTGCCAAGAAAAGTTTTCACTTCTAGTTTTCAAACATCATCGCTCACAAGTGCGAGTTGAAAAGGATGCGAGTCTCAAAACAGACAAAGAAAAAGGGTCCTGCTTGAAATGACAAAATTTGCTACAACTTAGCTATTTAAGTATCTGAATAAAAGAGTTTTTAGCATTCCAAAGTCACTAAAAACGGAATAGCCAGACTGGTTTCAATTTTCTCTTTCCTTTCCAAGCCATTTTGAAGAAGCTGCTTGTTTTGTTTTTTTTAAATATATTGTATAAGGTGTCTGAAATTGTATATTCATATTCTACTTTAGAAAACTCATTTTGGCTTTAATTTTAAAGTTGAAGGAAAACTGAGACAAAGAGCTGCAGAAAAAATAAGCTTCAGGATAGACTCTGCTCACTGTCCCCACCATCTGGTTGCAGAAGGTTCCAACTCCGATCTACATGTCAAGTCTACTATTAAATCCCATCTCCATATTTCCAAGAATGTGCAACAATACTGTCATATCACAGCAATACTAACTTCAGTAACATGTACATAAAAGTGCAAGTGCACATCTACTCATCTTTTTTCAAGAGAATCACGTAGATCAAATCCACAACAAGCTTCTAAATACACATTTAATTTTCCTTTAATGTTTTTTTAAAAGCCACCATGTTTTTATTGAAATGTTAGAAGACATTTAACGGACTTCAGCTTAGTGTCAAAAGTGTTCAAAACCAAGAAAACAAAACAATCCATTAAAAACACTGCAATAAGTATCAAGTATGACCACAAACACTGTCAAATAAATAAATGCGCCCCCTCTGATGTAAAATACACTATTTCCTCTTATAAATTAAGGCGGAATGCAGTTTATTTTCACTGCCCCTTAAACTCACTTGCACCTTTCATGCAAACCAAACTAGACTGCCGACATAACTACACAGTAACGTCAATAGAAAATTTTATATATTTTTAAAAAAAACCAAAATGACAGTCGATGACTATAACAAATGTCTATTACCTGCACTGAGCAAGTCATGAAATATTGCACAAAGTTAAGGATCCTGACACAATAATAACAACATGGAGATACTAAATCAAGATGCACAATAAGACCAAAGTTTGAAGCTCACAATGTGAGCACTCCTTTATGATGGGCCAGACAATTTTAACTATATTCTCAAGTGTCAGCTGAATTATTGCTGGGGAGGAAGAAAAACAGTTTTAAAATAGAATCCGAAAAATTGTGAACAAGCTTTGTAGCCAAGTATATTCTTAGAAACACATCTCCAAGTGTTATGCTTTTTAACTCCTGCTGAGCTTGAATCAGAACAACTGCAGCACCGATGCTAACGACATTTTTAAAGAAACATACACTAAGCTGGACATAATTCTTTTCTAACTGGGTGAGTCTTTTACTAATAGGTGAACAAAGCCATGTGGTAAAAAGTAATCTCCATTAAAGATTAAAGCAGTGCGTTTGGTTTTAAAAGCCTAAATCTTTGACACTTCTAGTTAAAATATGGAAACTAGCTTGTGTACAATCACTAGTTTCATTAGATACCTACACTGACAAGTGGACAATTTAGTGAGAATACAAAACTAACAGCCAGATATTAAAAGCAGCTTCATACAGCTAGATGTCTATTGATGATACTGAAATTGGATTAACTACAGGCAGCAAAACTATCAGCAGTGCCAACAGACTGATTCAGTTTGCTGCTCTTCTGCAGTTGAACTTGTGTCATGTTTCAAAAATCATTGTGGAAAACATCTAACAGATGCTTACTTGCCTTAAAATATCTGTTTTGTTTAAGTAACATCAAATCCTCTCAACCTACATTGGTCCATAAGTTGTTAACATCTCAAAAGTGTAAAAGCTTCCAGTGAAGAAACTTTTGCTTGACGAGCAAAGTGTTAGGAGCGCTCTAAATTTGCTACCGAGGGAAATAAAACAAAACTGAAAAACAATTCTAAAAGGGCAAATAAAAAAACCAAACAAACAAACCAAACAAAACTTGCAGCAAAACAAAATAAAATTTAATGGTTTATGTTCAAAGGGAAACAAGCAAAACAAAAGAAAGGAAGAAAATTAAATCTAAACTGAAATCCATAACAAAGGCCATTCGAGATAAGCACTCGTTAAAACAAGTTTGTAACTTAATACGGTAACAAAACTGTATGAATCTACAAAGAAATATAATCAAAAGAAAATAAAAGATAAAATTAACTCAAAAGTAAAAGGAAAAAAACAAAACAAAAACCAACAGATCAGCAAACAGCTAGTGGCGTTGCTCTCAGTAAGAATCAGTATGTGTATATAATTAGTACCTCATCAAAAGAACAAAAGAAAAAAAATTAATAAGTAGAGCTCAGCTGATACCTGTAAATTTCAGCTTAATCACAGAAGTTTTAAGTATCTGCAGATTATGGTGAACAAAAAAACCAAACATTGGCCAATGAGAATCCAGTATCAGTTGGGCTCCAAAATATTTATCTTGAACATCTGCTTAGAAAAACTCTTGCGAGGTTATCAGTATCTCTCCCTGCCTTTGGTCCATTTTAATTTGTGACTCACTGACTGGGGTTCATTTGCAACTCGCATCAAACAACTCATAATTAAAGACACTTTACATATGGATAACAAAACAAACATTTCCCTCCTAGGGCTCACTGTTTCTTTTAAGAACTCTTAAACCTGCCTGGAAGGTATACAGAAGTAATAGATTACCATCAAAAAGACTGATATACAGAGCAACCTAAAGCTGGCTGGCTAAAAGTGCTATGCTCTTAGACTGACTTGTAGTAGTGAATAGTTAAAAGGTCTACTGGATGTCCACTGTATGATAGTTTAAGGCATCTATTTCTACTTGTGATGAGGAACCAGGACAGAGCACTGCTCTTCCGCAGTAAAACCGTCTCATTAAAAGGGGGAGGGCAGTCTTTAACCCTATCTTTACACTAAATCATTCATTGAAAAGTTCACACTTGGATCTTTTACAATGTTCTGATTTGTTTGTTTTTAGTGCACTGCTAAGAATCATTGGTTTGCCTCCTTTATGCAGTTCCTACAGCTTTACATGCAACACATATAGACAGGATTTTAGTTTTTGAGATAAGTTTCACAAAAAAATGATGTTGGTGGTAATTTGGGATTTTAGCCTCTCCATCCACTCCAAATTAAAATTGAGTGTCCTTGAACCCCAAACAAACAACAATGGAGAAAAGAAAAGAAAACCCTAGACACTTTTGAGACAATTACAAAGGTGCAGAAGAGTGAACATGTCACTTAACTCTGAATATGATGAAACTGAAACTGGTGTGTCTAACTCTGAAAACTTAAGCTTTCTGCAATAAAAGCCTGACATGGGTTACTTCCCGCTTTCTTCTACACCTGATTGTCCGGCTTATTCTACTTGTGGCCCTTGCTGGTCTTAAAGGACACTTGCAGTATCTTGTCTCCGAGCCGGTAGCCATTCAGGCTGGCAATGGCCATGGCGGCCTCCTCGTAGTTTGTCATGGTAACGAAGCCAAAGCCTTTGCACTTGTTGGTGTTGAAATCTCGGATCACCTTGACATTCGTCACGGCACCAAAGGGACCGAACATCTGCCACAGGATGCTCTCGTCTGCGTCCTGGCCTAGGTTGTAGATAAAGATGCACCAGCCAGAGGTGGAGTTTCCAGGGACACTGACGCCTCCCATGCTGCCCATGTGATCGACACCCATGGGAGAAAACCTGAAAGTGAGAGTATTTAGCATACTTGCTGTCACTAAGAATGAGAGCGTGACTGATTATTGGTTTTTTTTTTTAGATAATCAATGAAATATAAAAATGGTAACATTTCAAGCATCAGCACCATTCAGTTTATATGTATGTAGCTCTTCCCTCACCTAAACCGCTGTGCCTGGTGGTGTAAGGGTCCTCCAAAGCGTCGGGATTGGTTGTGGTAGAGCTGAGAGAGGAGCTGTGTGTTCTTCACCTGGTTTGGGTTGGCTGCAAATTTTACTGTGATTGGCTCCGAGGCTCCTGGTGGCTTTTGACCATTTAGGTTTTTGACAGCCTCCTCCGCTTCTGCACGCTTGTCAAAACGGATAAAAGCCACTCCACGGGATGAACCTAGGTTTGAGAGAGCAGCTGTAACCACCTATTCTGATACAAGCAGCATGAACTGCATTTAGCTACTTAACAGTAAAAACAAACTGTTTATTTAATTTCAACAAAATTTTTGGAAAAAAAGCAAGGAAGCCATTCACCTTGCGTACCTGTACCTTGATCAACAAGAACCCGGGAATTTATGATACGCCCGTAACGTGAGAACATGTCCTCCACGTCCTTCTGGGTCATGTTCTTGGGAAGTCCGCTGATGTACAGGTTAGCATCCTTTATTGTGTCCGAGCTGGGCCGTGCATATGACACCTGGCGACAGGAAGCAACAAACGACTGATTAAAACTCTGATATGCATGCAGAAATTGGAAAAAAATTGCCAAAGTAAAACAAAAACATCTAAACAGTCGTTTGGTTGAACAGAGATTAATATAGCAGTGGTTTGGTCATATTTATACATCTTTTTATTCAGCTGAACACTGCTGTGTCTGTCCATCAGAAAGCAACATTTTGGACTAGAAAAACTACAAAATAATCTGGTTGCTTTACACATCAAGTTTTTGGTCTGAGTAAAAAAATAAATAAAACAAGAATGGGTGAGGGGGGAGGATCAGAAGCAACAGAACATTACAGCGATAAAAAAAAAGAAATCAAATTGATCATTTTGAAAATTAAATACATTTAATACACTCACTGTGACAGAATGTGTCAAATAAAATAAGTTGAATTAAAGTCAAACACCAGAGACTTATAAGATAGGGCAGTAAGTGAGCGTTAAAAGCAGTATTTCTTTCCTCGGGCTGACATGTACTAGCTAGATAGCGGACAGCACAAGAGCCACAGCAAAGTTAAATGACATAACATCTTTGCTTTGAGAATTGTAGAACACCTTATTGCACGTTACCTTGATAGTTTTGGACTGTAGCCTTAGTCCATTCAGTGTACTGATAGCTCTTTCTGCATCACTAGGGTTAAGATAGTTAACAAATCCGTACCCTAAACTGTGGCCTAGAGAAAAAAAAAGGAAAACAATAAAATAAAACAAAAAAACGTTTTATAGTTCAAAAAAATCTGCAAACAAATAAATATTAAAAATAAAAACAAATCTCAAACATTGCATGCTAGAATAAACAATTAAACAGGGCTGGGCTGGTTGGAATCAATAAAACAAGGCTATGATAATCAAAAATGTTCAGGAAACTACTTCCCAGCGTGAGCAGGAAATAAATTTGGGAGATCTCTCAAATAAAAGTTACAGAATCACTGAGGGCAGAAAACAGGCCATTAATAAACAGCGTCCAAATAAATAAAATTATTATAAGACAAATCTCCACCTCGACATGATCTGGCAATGCCACAGCATGTATTTTTGGCCAAGTCTAACAGGAATCCTTTTCCATTTAATCCAAGATCTTGTTTGGATCTGATCCGACATGATTTATTGCTTCAAAACTTTGCATACCTGCAACTTTGTCTCTTATTAGCTTGGCAGACTCCACCTCCCCAATGCTGCTGAAGAGGCTCCGCAGCTCATCCTGCGTCATGTTCTGAGGGAGGTAGTTCACGATCAGGTTGGTCTTAGCATCCTTCCCCTCATCCCCTCCCATGTGGTCTTCATAACCGTTCGACATGTCATACACCTCCTGCAAGTCAGCCAGGTGGGCCGAAAACACAAAACAAGGTAAGCACGTTGGGTAGAACAGAACTGCTGCTGAAACCGATTTAATTACTTACAGAAGACGGTCATTTGAAAGCTTACCCCAGACCGTTAACTGTAAGTACATGACCTGTAGTAACCTTTAGATTTTGAACTATTTATTAAACAAAATGATGCAGTAAAAATTTGTAATAATAGTGGGCATACTGGACAGTTTTGATAGTTACTAGAATTAAAGAAAAAAATGGTTTGCACCAAATTAACAAAAAGCTCCTGTACAAGATCCAGATGCCTCCTTTTCAACTATACGGTTAATAAGAAAAGAGGTCACACCAAGTAAAATCTGATTATTGTAGTCAACACGGTCATCTTAGTTATCCATCACTTATCCATCTACTGGACTTAAACATGTGTCTTTTTCAGAAGATTTAATTATCCATCATTCAAAGTCCATGACTCTTATAACGTGGCAATTTTTGACCATAAAGCCTGTCACCCAAAAAAAAATAGTGGTCCCTGTTTGCCTACAGCAAATTTGTCTCAGGTGATCTGCATGGCAGCCACAGGCTGAGTGACAGCACACAGCAGACCAGGTTCCCACAAGAGAGTATGAAAAGAAATGTGATTTTTCTTGTTTGTTTCTGTAATCATTGGAAGCCGAAACTGTAATAGAAAGCAAATGCCAAATACCTACCAAACACTTTCCTGTGTGTGATTCACTTTATATCCCAGTCTGTCAAGTACAGTAGACACACCAATTGTTAGGTGCAAAAGAGACTTTGAATGCACACTTTAGTTCCCTTAACTTCATTCATCCTGGGACTTTCTGGTCAAAAAGGCCAAGACCATTCATACTGCTTGTAAGTGTCTAGAAAGGATAGTAAATACTGGAATACAATTAAGTCATAATCCCAAATACATTAGACAAAGATGTGAATGGATGTAAACTTTAACACTAGTTGAAGACTGAAATGGGATTGGGCCAAGAGTCAATATTTCAGCTACATAATATTGTTTGTGTCTGGTTGATAACTTTTGATTATTTGCTTGAATTGCAGTGTGCCTTTTGGATTTTTTATTATCTTTTACAAACTTGTTACGCTGTTCTTGTACCTACTACATAACAGCCAACTTGCTTTAAGTTGTAATTGATGCCATTAATATGTTGTACACTGACCATACTGCCAAACGATATGGTCAGATACTACAGTACTCACTGAAATGAAAGCTGGCATTCGTACTCACTTTCATATACTTAATGTGTCCTCGACGAACTGCCATGAAGACACTTCACTGCTCCTGAAGCTACGCAGAGAAAAAACAAATATCAAACAACGTCAGGGCAACTCAACAAGCAAACCTACAATCTGATCAAGATGACATTAAGATGCAGCACATCTTATAATACAGAACCTTGTATTGGACGTTAAAGCTCTACAAATTCTTTGAAAATCACGCTGACCAGATTGTCTATAATGCTTTAAAGGAGGCAGCTCTCCCAGCTTAAATGCTCTCCTGTTTACTTTGTTTCTCACATGGGGCACCTATGAATGAAGTCACAAACTGGACTGGTATGCACATTGTGTAAAGAGACCATAAAAAGTGCAATTAATTTTACATTAAATGCATCTCTCTCTCATGTCTATCTATCTATCCATCTAGATAGATATAGTTTAGCAGTAAAGCTAAACATTGGGTCTCACAAAATGGGCATACATGGAGGTCACCAGCCAATCCCACTCTTATCTCCTGTGAAACACATCTTTTATAGGAAACAGATAGATAACTTTCGGATCAAATTTTATTTTCCTAACATAACCTCCAAATAAAACCAAACTATTGTGAGAACAGAAAGGGTTTGTCGACTCTGCAAAGACAGGGGTAAGGGAATACAACACCAAAAAAAACAAAAACAAAAAAAACAAAAACAAAAAAACCAGCAAAACTATTCACCACTTAACAACTTAAACAAAGAGTCCAGACAAGCAGAACTGCCGTGCAAGATAAATCGTTTTAGAGCAGTTGCTGAATATTAACAGTTAACGTGGAGAAAGCATGGAAAGTTTCAATCAAAGATGCTCTCACATATTTTCAATGAACACAAGTAATCCTGATGAAAAACTGGGCTAGCGCACTAGTATTTTGTTTTCCATATTATCCAGTCGGATATGGAGCAATGGAGTGGAGTTGATGTAGCAGCAGAGTTAGATCAGAATTTGAATGTGCAATATTTGAATGAACAGCTTCCAAGAACAAGGGAACTGCGAACTACTGTGCTCACTATTTAACGCGGCTAAAATAAAAAAAGCACTATTGAGAAATCTTAGATTATTTTCTACAGTGACTCCGCTTTAATACTGCACTTTTGTTTCAAACACACGGGTGAACAACATATCGACTCGCGAGCTCAAAATCGGAAACGTGCACGGGCCCGGCTAGCAAAATTTAATAGCATTAGCAAACTAGTGAGCTGCATACTCCACGCTTTTCTGTGCTTACAATGACAAATGTGTACATCGGGATTAGCAAACAGAAAACAGAAGGTAATTTTCTTATTCTAACTTAAAATGTTATAAGAGCCCGTAATAGGTCGCAATGTGAAAAGTAAAGTGACACCGACGCCGGATAGCTAACACAAAGCACCGCTGCCCCATTTTTGAGAGCGTCACATGAATGCTTTTCTGTCCCTGTGCCGAAACCCCAGCGGCCTGCTAACAGGCCACAGAGGCTAACGCTAACCAACGCTAGCCAAAGGCTATACAGGCCGCGAAAGCGGCATGGCAGTCATTTGCCTTTGACAAACCTTTGCACGTCGAAATATCGAAGCAAAGGCTCAAAGACTCCGTGGAAGCATTTGTTACCATGAAAGCTCTTACCAGCTTTTAAGTGGTGCTTTTTGCTGTTTCTGCTCCCTTCGCCTATTTCTTTTCTTCTTGGCAACGTCCACTTCCCTCCAAGTCGGCCTCACGTAACGAAGGAACCCAGAACGAAGCTAAGTGACGGAAACAGCCACGCCCCCTCACGGATCTGAAAGACGAGCTGTTAAATCGGCACGCCTCTGCAGGAGACGACGGTGGGATCCGCATCCACTATGGCTAGTTCGATCAAAGCTAAAAATATTTCCTCTGTAGATATGATTAATTTGAATAAACTCCGGACCCCATAAAACGGTAAAAAGGCATGCTGCAACACATAAAAACACAAATACTCTAGAGATAAAGAGATTACCGAGGAGTATGAGAAAAAAGGAATATTATATTACTATTTTGAAAATAAACTAAAATAATTTAGATTTTTTCCTATACTATTTTAGATTTAATCTCAAAATAATATTTCACGATTTATCTCAAAATTTCGACTTAATTTTAACTTAATTCTAAATTCTGCAATAATAATAACAACAACATCAACAATAACAATAAACACCAATCCTTCCAATTTTGTAATTATATTTATCTATGTTTTTTTATTGTTTATTATATTTTTATTAATAACATTATCATCAAAACATCTTTGTAAGGAGGTAACGTGCATTTTTATTTTCCTTTTTTAACTACTTGACATTAGGGAGTCTTATTGGCTTATAAACCTCATAACCTTCCCACAAAAACTGACCTCAAACCTTAATGAAAATTTGCTACAGGCAGATATTTTCTTGGGCCCTGAAAACACAGCATCTCATATTCTCTCTCTCTCACACACACACACACACACACACACACACACACACACACACACACAATTACAGTATGAGTACAAAAACACAAGCTACTCACCCATCAGAACTTCATGTTTTGTGCTAATTTCCAGCGCTGCTCACATCCAAAGTCCTAGCACTACACTCACACCGCCCTCTCCTCCCCTTCTTTTTTTGAGCATTTTTCTTTGCTTGCTTAACATAATTTAAAATAACTCTCACTTGGCTTACTATACTTGAAAACCAAATTGTTTATTTTGACAGGTTTGGACATTTCAGACAAATGACTGGGAGTAGGATTAAGAAGTACAAGTAACTAAATTCCCAGCATGCAAATCCAACATAAAAACTTTTCAGAAAGGTTGCTTTTTTTACTTAGTGGAGTTTGAAATAGCTAATCATTTACAGCAAAAATTCAATTAGTAAGGAAAATCAATACAGTATTAAAAAAATATATACATGACATTACATTCCTGTGTCAGGTGACCTCAATAGATCACATGATAGGATCTCACAGTGGTTCAGCCGAAACATCTGGTGGTAATGATCCACACCTTTTTTCACACCTTGGCTCACATGATGAGGCACTTGATAAATAAGGGATAACCGGGAAGAGTTTAAATACCTGGGACTTTCTAGCATTTGGTTTTAGAACTGAAGAAGGCTCTTGGATGAGAGGCGAAGAATCTTCACAAAACTTGCTTTCTTTCCAAGCTTCTTTGATCAGAGGGCATTAATGTTAAAGGCACGTCTATATAAAATAGAAAATAAAATAATAATAATTTGGCTTTCCAAATATGCCATCATTAGGTTTATTTTTCATCTACATCAAATGGACAAACACCAGGTTTTGGCAAAGGGTAAATATTTCTCTGGGTCTTAAGGAGAACGAAAAATAATTTGTTGGTTGACTTGTTGAAAAATATTATTATATCTTAAAAGTCCATGTCACAATTTAGTGACCACAGGTATAGGGATCACATGTGAATATCAGTGCAGAGAAGCATAAATTGCTATATGCAATGTAAAGAATACAATTAGTTTCCACTTCATTTATATTTCTTTTCTAAAGTAATTCTGTATGCACCACTTTCAGTCTAATAACAAAATATTATTACACAGGCAGTGACGGAATTCTCCACATACAGTAATGCACTGACAATCAAGATACAAACTTACCACAATTCAACCACACACACTCAACACAAATATTGCTTGAGAGAGCTATAGCAGAAATGTGCCAGCCCTCTGTAGGCCAAAAAAGTCTGTGACAGTAACTCATATTCATCAAACCTAATTTAGGATATATCTCTAAGCCCTTTGCCCCATCTTTGCCTACATTTTTTAAGGCCAGAAGTCCACACTGGCCAGTTCTGCAGTATGTTTACATAATTACATAAGTTCTTTAGGGATTATTAAAGTATTCTGATTCTAATGTCTATCACCAACACACTGTCAGTCATTTGGTGATAGACAATCCAGTGATAACAATAGACATCTGTACATGTATTACACAAAACGACTTTCTCTAGTTTTACATGTTTCATAGTGTACCAGCAAATGACTCAATAGTTTTGAGATTTGAACTATATCTATTCAAAGTGTAGTGATCTTTCATCCATTAGAGCAGACCTTCCCAAAGTGTGGGGCCCGCCCCCTAGGGGGGGCGCAGAGCCATTGCAGGGGGGGCGCGGCATGAAAAGGGAAAAGAAAACAAAAAAAAACAACGCTTGGACACTGCTAGCACAGGGCGCCCACAGAAACGCTAAGCAGGAGATGAAGCATGGCTGAATATGTTTCCAAACCAACTTCATTCTAAGCCAAAGACTAGAAAATATGGTGAAGCATAGCTTCCCTTTGGTTTCACCTGCACAAGTGCCGAGGTAGGTCTCCCTGCAGGATTAGTTTTCCCTTCGTCGGGAGCAGCGCTGGGCTGTTTAAATCACGGTCAAACAGTATCCAACAGTTGTTTATGTTTTTGAACCCATTTTGCAGAGGGATTTTTTAAAAAATGTATTGATAGCAATGTTGAACATTATTACACAGGAAAAAAAACAACTACATGTAAAATAATTACACCATGACGCTTCTGCCTTTGTAAATGGAGGGACAGTAACTGCGTGTGTAAGCGTGTAAAACCTGCAGATAGTCAGATTAACAGTATTTTGTCTCTATCTGCCATTCTGCAATTCATCTCATGTAAACAATAACGTGCACACAGCCTGACGTGAGGAACTCTGTATTCCTCTTCCACACATAAACGCAAAAAAGGAGTTTTAAAAAATCTCTGTTCTCGGTGATTCGAAACACCGTTTACGTGTGGACGAAACAGCTGCGTTTTCAAAAATACCCGTGTAGGTGTGGACGTAGCGTAAAAGAGTGAGTAGTTTATTTTATTACTACCTGTAATTTATTGCAGACTACTTGTATTTGCTTAATTGTTTACTAAATGTTTGAGGTGTGAAATAAACCGCAATGGAGCAAAATATGGGTGTGTTTGGTTGGAGGATGTGTTCGTGCATGCGTGCGACGGGGGGCGCGAACATTTTTATTGTAAAACAAGGGGGGCCCAGCAAAAAAAGTTTGGGAACCACTGCATTAGAGTATCTTTAGTTTTTCTCCAGTACTTGGTACCTCGTAGATCTATTTGTTCTCATGAGCTGTTTCACCATCACAAACAACCCAATCTGCAGGAGAAGAAAGAAAAAGAGCAGGATTTTGGTTATTGGCAAATAATCACCTTTTGCAGCCTGTGTTAAACATGTGTAAAAATTTATGATTAAAAGCGCAATCTAACACCACTAAATGAAGAGTAAAACCATTTATAAATTGCATGATGCAGATGCAGAAGATGTTTAGGTGGATTTATCATTGTAACAGATGAGCTTTTATGTCGTTAACCACCTTAGTTAACATGTGTGATGTAGAGAAAATGGAGTGTGAAAAGTTTAAATATTCATTAAAATGTGACACATTTTAAAGATTTTAATGAAAAACTATCAAATTATTGTTCATGTTTTTAACGACTGCTTTAAACAACATTTTTATTTTGCCAATGGAATAAATAACACTATATGTCAAATGGACTTCCACACAGGCAGTGATAATGGTGCGCAGTGAAATGTTATTTCCAATGTCATAAGCTTAGGACCTGAAAGTTGTTGAGCTTTACTCGGCATCCAGCTGGCAGCACATCTTTGTAAACAGTCCTTAATGTTAAAAGATTGCTACTTATTGAGTTGGATTTTGGATTTTTTTGTTTGACAAAATAGGTCAATTCAATATGTCAGTCCAGGCTTTGGAAATTTTGTTGTTCATTTGTCTATTTTCTGACATCATACTGGTTATTAATCTCTTGTTCTCTTCCACAGCATGTGGAAGAAAGATGGCCACCCTTCACTGAGCCTGGCCTGCCAGAGGTTTCTTCCTGTTAAAAGGGAGTTTTTCCTTCCCACTGTCGCCAAAGTACTTGCTCATAGGGGGTCATATGATTGTTCGGTTTTTCTCTGTATGTATTATTATAGTGTCTCCCTTACAATATAAACTACGTTGAGGTGACTGGTGTTGTGGTTTGGCGCTGTATAAATAAAATTGAATTTACATATTAGATATTGTGCTAAATATTTGGCCAAACTAAAATTAAAGATAAGATTAAAGCTTGCTCTCATGATAACAGTCTCCCAGTGTTTCATTTTTCTTTTAGGTGTGCATTTCATATGCAATGTATACACAATATGCAGTTCAGAAATGTTTAAAGTCTTTCAAACCTCCACCACAAAAACCAATAGGGAGCTCCACATGACCATTTTCAGCGCAAACTGTATGACCTTCGACAGCTCCTCATGGCAGCCCTGAAAGATTGAGTCAATGAACAAGAAAATCAGAGAAACAGATGGGTCTAATCAAACCTTCATGAAGAAGCTTGATGAATTTATCAGGATGCACATGTCTACCTGTGTGTAAATTTGCCATGGCTGGTGAACAGTGCCATTACAAGTGGGGAAAGTAACATTGCAGCAACTGTAAGGAAACCTGAGCTTTCCACTTTTATTAAACCAGGTGGTTTCCAGCCAGTCCGTGTAGTTCTTCACACCGCAACATTTGAGCTAATGGAGACCAAAAAAAAATCACCACAAGTTAGTAAAAGACAGGGGAAACTGTCAAAATGTATATATATTATATTTGATTGACATGAGTATAAACAGGATTTGTTTTTCATTAGAATTTCTTAATATATCTAACTGTGCCATGTATGGACACATTACTTTAGGCCTGATTTTTCTGGATGAGGTAAAGCAGATCAGGGCTGAAAATTATAGCACTTTATAGGCATCTTATGGGACACTTTCAGTCATTACCTAAATATCCTCTTGAGTGAAAATTTCCATTAAGGAAAGATTATATATTTTGATTTTTAAAACATCATCTATTTAGAAGTATGCATAGTGGATCAGATATAGCTGTTGTTTTAGTATTACTGCTGCACAAGCTACACAAGTTTTACAACAACAACAACAAAAAAAAGCTTTTGTTGGGATTCATAGTCATGTCCATGTGACATATTAAAGTACAAACCTCCTCTTGCATAGCATCCACAGACCGAGAATTGGAGTCCTCGCTGCTGCCGGTGTAATTCTCAAACACGCCACTGAAGGGAGCCATCTCTGTATCCAGCTAAAGAAAAAGTTGGAAGAGACAAGAAGCAAAAACACATGTGCCTCTTTATCCCAAGAATAATCTTCTCTTATCATGAAAGCACAATTGTCTAATGCTTATTCATTTTTAAGTAATCTTACATACCGTCACTGAATGGAAATAAGCCAGTGCTGAAGCCGTACTTTTCACACAAAAGACCACAACTAGGAGGTAAACAAACTGCAAAAGAAAACACTTTTTTATGTAAACTCCAAACACTACATACACATACAAATAATCACAGTCACAAACAGACTGACAGCCTCACCAGTCCCTGTAGACAGATGGAATCCTTGAGGCTCACCCAGGAGCCGACGCATCCGGTGACCAATAGCAACGCAGCACTAGTGACTGTGACCAAAACTGTCAGGGTCATGTAGGACTCTGAAAAAAAGCGGCTATACTCTCCATACTTTATCAGCAGGTAAACTCCATTCAGCCACACCAGTATCCCCACTGCCTGATAAATTAGAATAAAAAATTATAAAAGTTATATTTACACATGCTATTGATATACAGCTTTATGGGTTATCACCACAGATAACCACACATCTTTTCTTTATGACAATAACTTAGTAAGAGGTCTCCTGTTTTGCCAAGCCATCTTTGCTAAGCTCAATATCTGCCAACTCTTCTGGTTTCATCCTACACACAACAACGTGTCCAAAGAGAATAACTCTTTCTTTTACAAGATACTTTGTTCAAACCTATTTTCACCTGGAAGCTTTCTAACCTAGCAGCTACAGAAGTGTTAATCTTACTACACCAGTTGGGCTACATGCCTCACATCATAGTTCTGGGAATTCAGCTGGCAACCTTCCACCCACTGATGCATTGCTGTTGGCTTACCCTAGCTGTTATAACTGTGCGTTAATTTAAATCAACACTGTTTCAAGAAAATCACAGAGGTATGATCAAATTTAAAAAAATAACTCACAGCAGTTATACATGTTCGTTATTCTTTTGTCCAGGAAATTCAGAGGAAAATTCAAATATGAATGGCTTAAAATGAATTATTTGAAGAGCAATGAGAGCATTGGTTCTTTCTACTGTTCTCAGGTGTGTAGCTTGTTTTTTATGTTACTAACTTTGTTAAAAAACTCATACAGTTACCACAGAACTAATCATAGGTTTGCACTGTGCAACAATAAAATAAAATAAAGGGAAGTAAACATGGACTATTAAAATGTACAAATACGGTTTTTAACAGGCATGATTATAAAAAGAAATATAATAATGAATCTTCCACTCTCCCTTACTCTGATTTTTCTGTAGTTCCTGTTTCTCACATGACCTTCTCTGTCGCGTGACATGTGACTCGGCACTAAGGTTTACATGTAAAATCGCAAACAACATCTTTTATATCAGTAGCTTTTTTTAAATACTGTATTTACTATTTTAAACAGAAGTAAGAATCAACACTTGGCAAAAGTAAAAACCCTATTAATCACTCTAATAAAGTTAATTTTGGTAATATGATTGGAAGGAGAATACAAGAATACACTAAAAACTGTAGCAAGGCTGAAAAAGTGTCACCTACCAACATTAGTTGAGAAGTCAACTGAAGTGCTGTTTTTAAACAGTTTGTTCTCGGGTCACTCATTTTCAGAGTAGCCTATATAAGCCGAAAGAAGAGAGCGCGCAATGATCGACGCCAGGTGCGGGTGAGTTAAAGCAAAGATGACATAATGATAAATGAATCGCGAAGCCTCTGTGGGTCTATGCAAAGTAAAGACAATCTATCTGATAAAACGACGTGCGCCTGGAAGCACCTTAGTTAGAACGTAGACTAGTTAAACTTCCCTTCCGCACTGACCAGAGATCAACTTCCCGTAAGAACGCGGAAACCTCTTTATTGTAAAAACGTAATAGAAGCTCCACTAAGCCTCCAGCAAATATTTTATGGTGGAATCACCAGTTCAGTCACATACTGGAAGTAAGAAATCCTGCACAAGACCTCACACGCTGTGCATTTG
Source organism: Neolamprologus brichardi (assembly GCF_056152115.1). Classification (NCBI taxonomy): domain Eukaryota; kingdom Metazoa; phylum Chordata; class Actinopteri; order Cichliformes; family Cichlidae; genus Neolamprologus; species Neolamprologus brichardi. Next base: position 12,065,867 of record NC_142122.1, on the reverse strand, counting down.
CTTTTGTAACGCTTGGCGTATTTCACCTCCGTATATCTGCACTCACCTGTGTCGCAAATGGAAAACGTTACTTTTTCGAGCAGACCCCTACCTTCCCTTTGCAATCCTAGCTTATGTCAACACTGCCCTCTTGTGAATCTAAGCGAAATTACGACAATGTGAGAGTTATTTTTTGATTGTGCCACAGTGCACGATCAGTGATTGATGAGTAGGTCTAACTCAAACAACTGGTAAAAATTGTAAAAGTATTTTTTACAGCTACAAATGCAGGCACATTCTGCAAACATGTCCTCAAGTTTAAAAAGTAAAAGCAATATTGTGTTTTCTGTCAACACCACCCTGGATTGGAAAGGAAAATAGATGCACTTGTATTTGCATACAATTTCATTTTATGCACTTACATTTTTGCCTCAAATTTGTAAAATTTAATTTTGACTGAACATTGTGACGAATGATAATGCACTATGTCTTTATTTAACGTCAAAAATATGCTTATATCTGCAAGTTTATGAATTTATATGAACGCTAATCTGGGTTTTTGGTGATGAAATTATTTTCTGTGTTTAAAGTATTTCTGATCTATTAAACAGTTGTAAGTCAGAGTGTGAATGAGGATGGTGATGGGAGTCATGGTGGAACTGCTGGAACATGTTGGACATGCTTTTAGCATGATCAGCAATCTTACAGGTCATGTTACATTGTAAACGTAGCATGACCCTTAATATTATTATTATTATTACTATTTTCATTATTATATTTAAACAGCCACCTTTGTAAGGAAATGTGAACAGAACAGAACTTGGTGTAAGAATTTTTAAAAATCTCATTTCACAATTCAGACAAAATTCATTTAATACAATCACTCAACCTAAATATGTAATTTGTACTTAGTGAGGTTACAGTCACTAATGATTAAAGATGAACATTTCTTAAACTGGTAAAACTGGCAATCATTCAAAACAAAACCCATACAGTCAAACCAATACCGTGTTTGCACGAGGAGAGAAAATTTGTGTGTGAGATGCAAAGTGAAATAATCATTCAGCTTTGTTACATTAGTGACCTGATGAACCTGTTAAAAACCAAAATCACAGAAAACTCTTATAACATCAGACTGTTCACACCCTACAAAAGATCAGTGATACTTGAGTTTTTGTTGCATCTTAATAAGAAATAAATTTGAATTGAAAGCACACAAGCATTATGCTTTGAAATGGGTCAAATATTATTAGATCATCCAAGTTATTCCAAGGATTTTTACTGTATTTCCTAACATAGAAAATTAGTTTGTTATTGTATTTATTTTCTTAAATTTTTAGAAACCTCACAGAAAAAGATTTATCAGATTCACTAAGTCTAAATTTTGATGGTTATAACTGTGTTGCTTGTAAATCTTTCACAAGCATTAAAAAGAAATGTCCGAGTCTTCTGTGTGAGGCTGTGGAGTTTTATTTATGTATTTTTATTATTTTATTGGGAATCCTAAACCAATCAGTGAAAATAAATAGTGTGACATTTAGATTGCCACATCTTTTATATCTGGTGATATTTGATAGTGGGAAAATGTTTTTGTTTTCAGTTTTAATAACTGAAATGTGTACTCGAGTAAGAATTGTTTTATTTTTGTCATGGTGGTGGACGGACTCAGGCACAGACTGAGGTAGCACGGTTCAACAACACTTTATTAATCACTCCGGTGCGCTATGTACACGTGAAGGGGGGACACCAGGGTCCCGGGGATTAATAGGGGGGAAACACACTTCTTCACACTTGCTCCGCTCCTTGTCCAAATACTCTTCACACGAGCAACCCACTCACACTCACGGGGTCCAGGAATCAAAACGGGCGGGTCCAGATAAACCTATAAACATAGACGAGGGTAAGTCGGCAGCAAGCACGGGAACAACTAATTCACAATGAAGCCAGGCAATACGGACGAGGGTCACTCAATATTCCAGCGACGAATAGCTCAGAGCCCCAGCCTTAAGAAGAGCCAGAGATCAACTGCAATTCACTCGAGATCAGCTGCAGGTGCGTGGGCCAAGGGCGGGAGCCCAATCAGAGCTCCGCCCAGGCAGACAGGTAGGAGAGAGAGAGAAACAACAAACACTTGTCGCCACACTGGGCTGGCCGGGGAGGCACAGGGACCATGACAGTTTTGTAGTGATTAAGTAGGAACATAAAATTAGTTATGTGGTGTCTTTAATTGTTCAAAATATCTTTCTATAAATTACACTTCAGAAATATAGTAAATAATGATTATTATTGCTTGCTTAAAGTCTTTGAGCAGTCATCAGCTCTGTGTTCAGTGGTCTGTGTCAGAGTTTCTTTCAGCAGCTGCAGTCAGTTCCTGCTGTAACAGCTCAGTATATTCGCAGTTTAACTGAAGGAGGTTTTTGTACGACTACAAATCACTGTGTGAACACCCATGCACTGTTTATTTCATGCAAACTCTGACAGTAGTAAACTGCTGCATCTTCAGCCTGAACTTCGCTGATGGTCAGAGCAGCATCAATACCATTCCCTCTTCCACTGAATCGAGCTGGAACTCCACCACTGGATGGTTTGTTTATACCATTGTAAATAAGAAGTTTTGGTGCTTGTCCAGGTTTTTGTTGATACCAGTGTACTCTACTACCTCCATCTGTCCAGGTATAAACTTTTGGATTGGTGTTGCAGGTCAGAGTGACAGTGTTTCCAGGAGTAAATGTCTCTACTGGAGGTTGAGTCACAGTCACCTGACCACTGCATCCTGCAGACAGAAACAAATCATTCATTTATCAGCAGAAATCAATGAGAGAAAAAGCAGCACATCATGTTTGAAATGTTGCTGAGTGAATGAACCTGTAAAACAGCAGCAGGTCAGCGTCCAGATGAGGATGGTGATGAGAGTCATGGTGGTTGTGCTTTCTGCTGTGTTGACTGACAGATGTGAGTCCTGCAGTGTTGAACTCACAGGACTATAAACCTTCTCAGTTCTCTGGAGGATCAGCTGATGATGCAAAGCCTGCTCTCTATGGAAATGATTTCTCTGCTCTCAACACACTGAAGACAACATGGGATAGAAAGTCAGAAGAAAAATTGTTTGGATTATTTTATTATACATACAACTTGAGTGATACTACTTTTCTAACAACAAGACAATATTAGAAGCAATATTTTTGATATGTAAATTAATTATTATTGCATAATTATGATTCTGACAAAATACTGGCAAATATATTAGGAAAGATGAGATCAGTTTGTTGGATCTGGATTAAAATGCCACATTTGTTGGTAAGTATATATTTTAGTTTCTTGCATCAACCAGCAGAAAAAAATGATGAAAATGATCTTAAATTGTTTTAAAAAAAACATAGTTACATGATTTTGATAGTAAATGCTTTTACCTCGTAAACTGTGAACTTTACTGGGCAAAAGAGCAGATTTTCAAGGGTTAGATCCCTGATCAGAGTGTGGGAGGTTTTTGTACGGCCACTTAATGAGTTTGTATCACTGTGGTACACTTTTGGTGGAGGAACCAAAGTCATCATTCACTGTAAGTATCTAAATCTCCTCATTACTACAAAATATTATACTATTACTTTTTTTTTAAAATATCTTCTGAGATGTTATTCTGGGTGTTTTAAATGATGTGTATATTTGATGGGGCTTTGCCATAGTGGCTGATATTGAAAACTTGGTAGAGTTTAAATATATAATACAGTATCATGACTGAATGTTTATATAGTACTGAAAATGTCTTCAGTCCATTTTAATTAAGGGTTGTTTTGTTTTTTGCATCTATTCTGTGTATATTTCTTTCACAAAATCAGAGACTGAAAATATAGCACAAGGATTTTTTGATTTTATTTATTTTTACAAACAGTCAACAGGATAAAAACATTCTTGTTTTGAAGATCTTTTATTTATTTGCAGATTAATGGTTTTATCTCTGAGTTTATAGTTTATTAGTCTGATGTAGTAAAAAGGAAGTGAAACAAACAGATGACAAAGTCCAGCTCTGTTTGTTTACCATCAAGAATATAACTGTATTAAAAATACATTTACTCTAAATTATTGTAACTTTTACAAAGATTCGAATTGAGTGTAAAAACACAATTTGTTAATATTTTTTAAAATGCTGTTAACATCTGTCATGTATCATAACTGTAATGCTCAGCTGTCTGTGGCTGAAAATATAATATGAGGAATTTCACTGAAATATTTGACACCATGTTGGATGTAACGTTTTATGCTGTTGACTAAATGAATTAGTTTTCATACAGATGCACTTTAACGGTTGAGTTTACAGTTCGTTAGTCTGATGTGATGAAAAGGAAGTGAAACAAACAGATGACAAACTTTAATGTTTCCTGAACACACTTAAATTTTATCATCAAGAAAACAAATACAGCAGCACATTCACTAATTAGATATACTTTGTTAAAGCCTAATATCCTCCAATTTCTAAGTTTCTCTCAGAATCTCTGTTCATCATGCAGTTAATCCACAGGCCTGTTAATCTCTGTCATGTATCATAACTGTCTCGTGTCAGCTCTCTGTCCTACAGTAGAAGTTAATCTACTCCTTGTGTGTCTGTGATCGTCCCTCCAGCTGGACCCATGGTCAGACCCTCAGTCTCTCTGCTCCAACCCTCCTCTGAGAAGCTCTCTGGAGGCCCAGTCACACTGGCCTGCCTGCTGACCGGCTACTCTCCTCAGGGAGCTGAAGTGAGATGGGAAGTAGATGGCACCGAGGTGACAGAGGGGGTCCTGAACAGCTTAGAAGAAGAGAAGAGTAATCGCTACAGCAGCAGCAGCACCCTGATGCTGAGCCAAGAGAACTGGATGAACGCAGAGGTGTTCTCCTGCAGGGTGAACCATCATGACTACTGGCAGTCCAAGTCCTTCCGCAAGAACCGGTGTGAGGGCTAGAGGGGCTGCTGAAGTCCAGGACAGGAGCTTAGTGTGGGGGAGCAGGAGATACATCCCTGCTGCTCTGATCAATATGAGTTTGAAAGTTTGCACATGAAATTATTATTATAACAACAACTCAGATAGTGACATGTGTAGCAGCTGGATGTGAGTGTGCCTAATAACTGCCAATTCATATTTTATAATAAAGCTTGCAGTGATCCATATTATTAAGTATTTTTGTCTTATTTTAAAATGTAGTAGCTCTCTAATTGGAGCGTACGGTACTATAAATTAACCTGCTTGCCTCCCACATGAAAAATCAATTCATGTATCTCCAAATCTTACTCTTACTGAATTTTTTTTAAACTTGAGTTTGATTCAGCAAATTAACCTCTTAAGCCCCAAGCCTACCTGATCTCCTGCTTTTTGCCCCCATATCAGGGGGCGTTGGGGCTTAAGAGGTTAATTATTCAGTTTAAATTAAAACTACCAAGAGATCCAGACAATTAGAAATATCAAATTACTCTGAATGTTTTATGTTGCATTACAACATTTTTAAGAAAGTTTCAGTCACAACCAGCAGCTTAATTGAGTGTAATCAGAGTACTTTTTTTTTTTTTTAAATTGCAGCTCATTTCAAATTCAGCGTTTCAGCCAGATCGAAAGCTTATATGTAGGGTTCTAATTATATTATAATTATATTATTATTGTTGTTTTTCAATCAGTTTGTGGAAAGTTTGCAGTGTTGTGTTTCAGTTCACACTGATGAATTCTGTTGGCCTGGTTTAGGACAGTTTGTGCTAACCTTGGTCACCGCTAGGTTCGGTCCTGCATTGCACCAGAGACATTATAAGAGAGAGACATGGAAGTGATTTGAAATATAGGCAAGCACACATCTGTTTTTGTGAAACAGAACAGGTACATATAACGTGTAAGTTGATCCTTTTCTCATTCAGCTTTTTTTGGGAAAAAAAAACCAAAACAATTTTTTTTCCATGAAAGCAACTAGCTTTTTTTTTTCTGTTTTCTCGTGGGAGGATCAGCTGATGATGCAAAACCTCCTCTCTATGGAAATGATTTCTCTGCTCTCAACATACAACAAAACAATGCGAGAAGGAATACTTTTGATATCTAGATGAATTATTATGACATAATTATGATTCTAACAGAATACAGACAAATATTTCAGGAAAGATGAGAGCAGTTTTTTTAACATCTGGTTTAAAATGCCACATTTGTTGGTAAGTATATATTTTACTTTCTTGGATCAACCAGCAAAGGAAAAATGATGAAAATGATCATAATTTTTTAAATATATATATATATAGTTACATGTATTTGATGGAAAATGCTTTTGCCTTGTAAACTTTGAAGTTTACTGGGGGAAAAGAGCAGATTTTCAAGGGTTAGATGTTTGATCAGAGTGCAGGAGGTTTTTGTACGGCCACTTAATGAGTTTGTATCACTGTGGTGGACTTTTGGTGGAGGAACCAAACTCATCATTCACTGTAAGTATCTAAATCTCCTCATTACTACAAAATATTATACTATTACATATTACTTATATTATAAGTGCAATATGTCATCAGAATGTTTTTAAACAAAATTTTATTCTGGGTGTTTTACATGATGTGATTGGGTTTGGTCATAGTGGCTGATACTGAAAACTTGGTATCAGAAGAGTTTAAATATATAATACAGTATTATCATATCAGTATACAGTATATCATGTTTATATATCGTGTTTATATAGTACTGAAAATTGAAATGTATTGAGTTAATCTGCTTTAAGTAAAGTTTTTTTTTGTATTTATCTGTGAATAAATATTTTTTTCAGAAAATCTGAGACTGAAAATATAGCAAAAGGAATCTTTGATTTTATTTATTTATACAAACAGTTAGCAGAATAATATCGTTCATGTATTAAAGATCATTTGATTATTTGCAGATTAATGGTTTCATCTCTGAGTTTATAGTTTATTAGTCTGATGTAGTAAAAAGGAAGTGAAACAAACAGATGACAAAGTCAAGCTCTGTTTGTTTTCCATCAAGAATATAACTGTAACAACAAGACATTTATTCTAAATTATTGTAACTTTTACAAAGATTCTAATTGAGTGTAAAAAGACAATTTTATTAAAGTGTTAGGTTCTCCTATTTATTACCTCCTCTCCTCTGATCACAGTATCATGCGCACAGTTAATCCACAGTGCTGTTAATCTCTGTCATGTATCATAACTGTGTAAAGCTGTTACTGAAAATATTATATGTTGACTTCCACTGAAATGTTTGGCACCATGTTGGATATAACATGTTATGCTGTTGACTAAATGAATTAGTTTTCATACAGATGCACTTTAACGGTTGAGTTTACAGTTCGTTAGTCTGATGTGATGAAAAGGAAGTGAAACAAACAGATGACAAACTTTAACGTTTCCTGAACACACTTAATTTTTATCATCAAGAAAACAAATACAGCGGTACGTTCACTAATTAGATATACTTTTTAAAAACCCTTTATCCTCCAATTTCTCAGTTTCTCTCCTCTGTTATATCACAATATCATCATACAGTTAATCCACAGGCCTGTTAATCTCTGTCATGGATCATAACTGTCTCGTGTCAGCTCTCTGTCCTACAGTAGAAGTTAATCTACTCCTTGTGTGTCTGTGATCTTCCCTCCAGCTGGACCCATGGTCAGACCCTCAGTCTCTCTGCTCCAACCCTCCTCTGAGAAGCTCTCTGGAGGCCTAGTCACACTGGCCTGCCTGCTGACCGGCTACTCTCCTCAGGGAGCTGAAGTGAGATGGGAAGTAGATGGCACAGAGGTGACAGAGGGGGTCCTGAACAGCTTAGAAGAAGAGAAGAGTAGTCGCTACAGCAGCAGCAGCACCCTGATGCTGAGCCAAGAGAACTGGATGAACGCAGAGGTGTTCTCCTGCAGGGTGAACCATCATGACTACTGGCAGTCCAAGTCCTTCCGCAAGAACCGGTGTGAGGGCTAGAGGGGCTGCTGAAGTCCAGGACAGGAGCTTAGTGTGAGGAAGCAGGAGATACATCCCTGCTGCTCTGATCAATATGAGTTTGAAAGTTTGCACATGAAGTTATTTGATAACAGTAACTTACACAGTGACATGTGTAGTAGCTGGATGTTAGTGTGCCTAATAACTGCCATATTAATGATTCATACTTTTGCCAATAAAGCTTGCAGTGATCCATATTATTAAGCATTTTGTCTTATTTTTAAATATAGTTCTTCTATAATTTCAGTGTTGTGTACTATAAATTAACCTGTTTGCCTAACACATGAAAAATCAACTCTGGGATGAGATGAAAATGGCAGGGCTGCATCTGGCCTGAACATCTGGGACAAATCAAATATGTGTTCATCTTTTGAAATTAATGGAAAAGCTGAAAGAAGCTTGTGGTTATGTATTTATATCTTTTAGCAGGAAGACGATATCTCCAAATTTTACTCTTGCGGAAAAATAAATAACTTGAGTTTGATTCAGTAAATAAATGTTTCACTTGAAATAAAAACCATGAAGAGATCTAGAAAATAAAAGCTCAAAATGTGAGTGTAGAATGTATCTTAGTTAGTGTGCTCATAATCAAATATGTAAATCAGCAACTTCTACCCAATTATTCCAAATGTTTTATTTCTCATTATAACAATGTGATTAATTCAATATACTCTACAAAATAATTATATTTCTATATTATCTCATTGTGTACAGTGATGTTATGAGGCAAATATTGTTATGGAAATTTTAACAATAACCTGCAACACACCCAGTGAGCATTTGAAATGGTTCAATAAACACATTGCAATGTGGAAAGAAGCATCGCAGCCAGAACACTAGGATCATCTCTGAATCCTGGCCGTCGTCCTTGCACCTTTATACACAGAGACAGACAAACTCTTACATGTTAACTCATCTCACAGGGGGGGCTATACCATCAGCCCCATCCTTAAACCCCCTCCCTCACATGGAGAATTATGACCTTGTTTTCTGCTTAGCCATCACCTCCTTAACACCAGGATGTCTGGAGATCTTCAAGTCTACAATGGACCCTCTGTGAAGGTACAATAAAACCTGGGGCCCACATATGATAACATTCCACATGCATGCATACTGGTGACAGGAGTGATCTTGCTATACTAAAGTGACATGATGTAAAATATTTTGATTAATACAGGAGAAAAGAAATCTGCCACCACAATATCAAATGATACAGACCCTAAATAGAACCACTTCATTTTAAGTATTCTTAATAACTGAAAAGAAGAAAAGATATGCTTTAGCTTCCATGACTTGACATCAGTGTGTGCATGCTGGGTCAGAATACACTCCCATACAGTAGTAATCTCCGCCATCTGGAGCCTGAACTCTGTTTATATTTTTTTTTTCACAGTGCTATGGTGTCCTCCTCCTCTGGGTAGAGTCATCTTCATTATACCCAGGATCCTCACCTGGAGTTGATTAGGCCAGCTGTATATAAGACCTCTCTGTGGACTCAGCAATGCTGCACTTTAGTTTAAAGATGACCAGAGAGAGATTATATGCCTTCAAATGCTTTCATCTACAAAAATCAAATTATAATTGAAATTTTCATTGCATTCTGGCTAAACCTTTTCTTTAAGACTGTTTATTTATACGTTTTGGAGAGAGGTGAAGAAACCTCAGATCCATTCCAGTGTTTATTCTAAGCTGAACTAACAGATGGTAAATGGTCTGTATTTATAGCGCTTTTACTAGTCCCTAAGGACCCCAAAGCGCTTCACACATCCAGTCATCCACCCATTCACACACTGGCAGTGTTGGGTAAGTTACTTTAAAATAGTAACTTAGTTACATTACTAGTTACTTCTATCAAAAGTAACTCAGTTACTTCAAGTTACTCGTTACTTTCAAAGTAACTAGTTACTAGGGAAAGTAACTTTGGTTTTACTCAGAATTCTCTTGTGAATGTGTTGCTTCCATAACTTTGCCAGTCTTCTAGCTTGCTTACTTGCCACAAGTGCACTGTGCCACCTACCAATAGAAAGGAAAAGATAATGTGCATATTTCCACGAGAGAAATCCCACACCCGGACCATCATTGACTGCTGCCATGATTCTAGCCTACGTCACAGCATCATGTGCGCCTTTTACATCCAACACAAAAACTGCAGTCGTGGTACTTTTGATTGTACTCAGAACTCGGAAATTCTGCCTTCTGAATAGGAAGATGTAGGTAACACCAGACTGCAGATGAGCTGCATACAGGGCTGGACTGGGACAAAAAATCGGCTCGGGCATTTTGACTAGAGACCGGCCGCCATTATAGGAAAAATCATAAAGCCTTTGAATGAAAACAAACGCTGTTGTGACAGTGATGTTCACTGTTTTGATGGTATATTTGCATCAATCTATGAATCGTTTGTTCGCAAGATTCAGATAATTATTTTTTAAAAGCTAGACATTTTAAATGAGAATAAGAAAGAAAAGTATTTATTTATGCCCCCCTCTCCCCGTTAATGCCCTACCTGGCCCACCTGGCAAAACTTTGCTAGACCCGCACCTTCACAGTTACCAGCTGTCAGCTACCTAAAAAAGGATCCTGGGGTTATCTGTCTCTCAGAAACAGTTCATAACTTCCCTTCAACTCATTCATGTCACCTAAAAGGTAAAACTGTTCCTCCATCACCTGCTCAGCTCTGATGATTCAGTAAGGACATCTCCTGGTTTCATCTTCATGTTTCCCTCTCACCAGATAACCAAACCGATATCATGGCCAGCAGCTTTACAGCTGTGGCTCCAGCAAACATCAGCTGATACTAGAAATTAATATTAAATAAATTCTAACAACAGCTGATCAAGCTTAAACGTGCTGCTGTTGTTTAGCGTGACATCCGCTGGTTTCCTCTTTCTGGCGCGAAGTGGGCGATAAACAAACAAGAGAGCCGATCAGCTGATCACTGATCAGTTTTCATGATTGAAGTAGAAACGGGAGAGGGAGGGGGGAGAATGGAAGAAGAAGAGGCAGCTGTGCAGCAAAGACACAGAATAACTCCAGCTTTGTGTCTTTTTCATTGTAGCTGAATTAGGGGACAAACTGTTCCTTTTCACCTCAATAAGAAACGCCTAATATTTTCTCTGAATACCAGACGGGACGATTGGCAACTCTAATAACTTATGAACAAAATAAAGTTCAACATCATTAACTTCATAGCACCACCCAGCTGTATAGAAACTCCGTCATGCTAGCTAGTACGCAGTACGGAAAAAGTCAGCACAACGAAAATAAACTCCACCTAAACTTGGTTTATATCTGACCCAGACAGACTGCAGGTCATAACTTCTTACCTGAAGTTCAGTTCACACTTGGACCGGCGGCCGCCTCGGGTCTCTTTTCCTTCTACGTCCCCTTTCCCTCCACCACTTGCTAATGTTACAGAATCTGTGGAAGCTCCGCGATAGCCACCACACGAAGTAACGAGTAACGACCCTATCTAAATCCTAGTAACGACTAACGCGTTCCTGGTTTTGGCATAATAACTAGTTACCGTGCTCGTTACCACAATAGTAACGTAGTTACTGTAACGCGTTACTTAATAACGCGTTAGTCCCAACACTGCACACTGGTGATGGAAAGCTACATTGTAGCCACAGCTGCCCTGGGCGAGGCTGCCGGACAGTGGCACCACCAGTAGGCAACGGGTGAAGTGTCTTGCCCAAGGACACAATGACTGAGACTGTCCAAACCGGGGCTCGAACTGGCAACCTTCCGATTACAAGACAAACTCCCAACTCTTGAGCCATGATTGTCCTCATTTGTCTCTACTCTCACCTTCAGCAGGGCTCTGGGCTCCCCCTGTAAAAAACTACAGTTTTGGCAACATCAACATCAATCAGAGTGATGTGTAACTTAACTGGTGGGTGTGGATGTTCATAATTAGTAATAGTTTAATTATTACGGCAAATAAAGCTTTTGACGATGAGGTTGAGTCAGTGATGAGTAACATTATTTTTGGTCTTTGAGATAAATTAGTTGAAATCAAAAGATTCCAAATGTAGATTCAATAGTTTGACAATGATAAAGGAAAAAAACGTGTTTTATATTTATGATATTTATCGTGATCAAGAAGCTTAAAATGAATATGAATATAAACATGATTCATCTGTTTATAGAAACAACTCTTCATGTGAATACGGTCAAGTAATGTAACATAAACAGAAAGTGACCTGATTGCAGCAGATATTTTTTAAATCCATCCATCCATTCGCTTCCGCTTCTCCTTTTCAGGGTCGCGGGGGGCGCTGGAGCCTATCCCAGCTGTCATAGGGCGAGAGGCGGGGTACACCCTGGACAGGTCGCCAGTCTGTCGCAGGGCCAACACACAACCATTCACGCTCACATTCACACCTAATGGCAATTTGGATTTTCCAATTAACCTATCCCCACAAGCTGCATGTCTTTGGACGGTGGGAGGAAGCCGGAGTACCCGGAGGGAACCCACACAAACATGGGGAGAACATGCAAACTCCACACAGAAAGACCCTGGCCTGATGTTGGAATTGAACTCAGGACCTTCTTGCTGTGCGGCAACAGTGCTAACCACCGTGCCACCGTGCTGCTAATTTTTTAAATCCTTACTTCTAAAAGCCCCCAATAGACATGAAGTATTTGAATTAATTTCTGTATTTAGTACTTGATGAGGTTACTGTCAGCTCTGCGTTCACTCGTCTGTGTCACAGTTTCTTCTATTAAAACAGCTGCAGTCAGTTCCTGCTGTAACAGCTCAGTGTCTCTGCAGTCTGACTGAGGGAGGTTTTTGTACGACTACAAATCACTGTGTGAACACATAAGCACTGTTTATTTCATGGAAACTCTGACAGTAGTAAACTGCTGCATCTTCAGCCTGAACTCCACTGATGGTCATAGAGAAGTCAGAGCTGCTTCCACTGCCACTAAATCGAGTTGGTGTTCCTGACTCAAGCTTTTTTGCATATCTTATCAGGAGCTTTGGAGTCTGTCCAGAGTTCTGTTGATACCAGTACATACCCTCATCACCATCATACCATCTGTAAACAGCTTGGCTGGTCCTACAGGTCAGAGTGACAGTGGATCCAGGAGTAAATGTCACTACTGGAGGTTGAGTCACAGTCACCTGACCGCTGCATCCTGCAGACAAAAACAAATCATTCATTTATCAGCAGAAATCAATGAGAGAAAAAGCAGCACATCATGTTTGAAATGTTGCTGAGTGAATGAACCTGTAAAACAGCAGCAGGTCAGCGTCCAGATGAGGATGGTGATGAGAGTCATGGTGGTTGTGCTTTCTGCTGTGTTGACTGACAGATGTGAGTCCTGCAGTGTTGAAGTCACAGGACTATAAACCTTCTCAGTTCTCTGGAGGATCAGCTGATGATGCAAAGCCTCGTCTCTATGGAAATGATTTCTCTGCTCTCAACACACTGAGGGCAATGTGGGGCACAGAATCAGAAGAAAAATTGTTTGAATTAATACCATTAATAATTTTATGTAATAGAGGAAAATATATTGGAAACATATTTACGTATTTTTACCACCTGGATTAAAATGGCACTCTGGTTTGTATGTTTACTTTTTGATTTTGGTTTCAACAAATACAATATACCTGTATAGCTTTTTTTAAATTATATTGTCATAATTTCTGAATTCATGATTTTTAAAGTGTTTTTCTGTTTGCTGTTTTAAGCAGTTTTGTGTGTTTTGTTTTTTTTTAAAAAAAAAATAGCTATAGGTTTATGTGAAAATTAAGTTTTGTCTTTCAGTTCTTAGTAAAAAATACAATTATGATAATTATGATTTGAATTCATTAAATTATTTTAAGTCACTTTAGTTAAATCATTTTCTACATGTAATCAGTTGTACTGTGATGTTTTACATGACAAAAAGTTTCATTTTCAGTGGTTAGAGGTTTGTTCAGAGTGCAGGAGGTTTTTGTACGGCCACTTAATGAGTTTGTATCACTGTGGTACACGTTTGGCGGAGGAACCAAACTCATCGTTGGCTGTAAGTACCAGAAATTTGTCATTTTTATAAAATGTAGTATTTATTAAGCATATTTTTTAAATCTATTAAACAGAACTGTGATCAAATTCAATGATTATTATTAACTCAATGTCATAATTTTAGAATAAACTTTTCTTCAATCAATATTCATTTAGTCTTTTAAAGAACTAAATTTACAGAAAACAATTTTTAATGTTCCTTTTGGTTGTTTTTTGCTTCTTTAAATATTATCCGGTTAAAATATTAAAATCTGAGATAGTGAAGTTTTAGCTCACTTTAAATTAAAATGTATTTTTACTTATTTAAAATAGAAACAAATATTGAATTATGTTTTGTCGACTTAATTTTTTTTTACTAAGTATATTTACATCAAGTTTTTATTCATGGTTGATCAATTTGAAATTAAGTTTAAAGGAAGTGAAAGAAACAGATGTGAAGTTTTAACTGTATTCTCATGAATGCTTTAGCTTTGTCAGTTTCAAATATGAAAATTATCACAATTTCAAGTTATTAACTACATGATAAAAAAATGATTTGATCAATAATCACTGACAATATATTTATTCAGATGTTTGTACATTTGTATCTCTTTTCTCGATTATCTTCAACCTTTTCTCCTCCAGCGGGTGTGGTGAGGCCCACCCTCACTGTCCTCCCTCCATCCAAAGAGGAAGACAAACAGAGTAGTGCCACTGTGGTGTGTTTGGCCACCGGGGGCTTTCCGTCAAACTGGAATTTGGGCTGGAAGGTGGGGAGCACCAGCACATCCTCAGGGGTTTCAACCAGCCTGGAGGTCTTGAGAACAGATGGCCGCTACAGCTGGAGCAGCACCCTGAGCCTCTCTGCAGACCAGTGGAGGAAGGTGGGCTCAGTGACCTGTGAGGCCAGTCTGAGTGGACAGAGCCCCGTCACTCAAACCCTGGACCCTGACAACTGCTCACAGTAGAGCTTCAGCAACACTTCCTGTCTGCATATGATGTGTTTTATAGTTTGATGAAGCTACATGTTTCTGCTGTCGCGATATTTCTGCAAACATTGATGTACTCTATTGATGTGCATGCTAAGTTTATCAGCTAATATTATCCATGTTGACTTTAAAAACATGGTGTAAAAAAAAGTAAAAATCACAAAATAAAATCACAGCTTAAGAAAAATCACTTTTGTTTTGTTCTCGGGGAGAAGCTTTTAAAAGCTTATTTGTGTGCAAAGTCGGCGGTTGCTGTTAACCTTTGAAACAAAAGATAAAGATACCAAACAAAAGCCAGCTTTATACTTGTGAGGAGTTGGAAAATAGCCATCATGGCGAATGGAACATTGTCTCATATATTGCAAAATGAAGCTGAGTCTCTGCTGCCCCACTACAGCTGAACTTCCCACCTCTCAAATACAACTTTAACACCTGATTACAAAATTGTGTTAGGAAACTGGTAAAACAACATTTTCGTGCATGAAATACAATCATTGTTCAATTCAAATCAAAGTAGATGATTTTTATTTAAGCTAAAAACTGTGCACAGATACTGGGTTCACTATTTGATTACTTGATGTATTTTCTGTGCATGTTTTTTTTTTTACTTAGACTTGAATTTTGAGCCTCTAAGCCCATCCAGCCTTGTTTTCTCAAGTAATTAATACTGCAAAAATCTAACTGAAAATATCATCATAAAACACCACATCTTCTTCTGCCTCCCTTTGTGGCCTTCTGGCAAACTTTGGAATTAATATTAAAATGTTATTAATCAAATTTAAAGCCTTTTATCGCCAGGCTGATGTTTATGCAGCACCACTGCTACCAGCATATTATTGCAGTCAGTCTTTTGAGGCTGTAGCAAATACATTTTCTGCATTTTCTTAGGTATCCTGATCATGTGGCTGTTTAATTTTGACCTTTGTTGTCACCAGTTAGTTGCATTTAAATATGTATTTATCTGTGGTATGTTGTGATATGAAAACTTATTTCATATAACTTGATTTTATTTAAAATGTCAAGCACCTTATAACTTTGTGATTTAAATGTACTGTATAAACAAAAATATTTTTTTATATCACCTTCTTATGCACAGCAAATTAGAAGTAATACAAAATGTAGTGAAATAAGGATAATATGTTGCAGATTCTAAACAGTGTTACTTAATTTAAAATCTTCTTAATGATGTGATCAGGAATGAATACATATTTTAGTTTCCACCTCTGAAAGTGGACTCAGTGAACCAGTGATGCATGTCAGAGTCTGTATCAGAAGCTCACAGCTGCAACACTGCAAATAGTAACTGAGGGAGGTTTTTGTACGACTCTGTATCACTGTGTGCACTGTCCTACATATGCTCCCATACAGTAGTAATCTCCTGCATCTGCAGCCTGAACTCCATTGATTGTGAGAGTGAACTCAGGCTCAGATCCACTGCTGCTGAAATGACTCGGAGTATCAGATTCACGGCTGCTGATTTTGTAAAACAGCAGTTTGGGAGGCTGTCCAGGTTTCTGTAGATACCAGCTGAGATCATCATCAACTCCTTGACTGGCTGTACAGCTCAGAGAGACCGTCTGCCCCAAAGCAGCAGCTTTAAACACAGGAGACTGAGTCACAGATGAACTGGCATCTGATCCTGGAAATTAAAATATGTTACTTTGTTAGAATGACAGTGTGCTGTAAAGTACAACATAACAGAGAATACACAGAACCACATCACTCATCACCTTGAAGTCTGAGCATGATTGTGATCAGCAGTGGAGTCAGTAACATCATCATCATTATGAAAAATCTCACTGTCAGAGACTCTGCACAGATGTTTCTCGCTGGTTCTTCTTAAACTGGTTTAGGATCAGTGAAGCGCAGCAAGCATTCAAAACAGAACCTACAAGCAAATACCTGTGTGTGTGTGTGTGTGTGTGTGTGTGAGAGAGAGAGAGAGAGAGAGAGAGAGAGAAAGAGAGAGAGATAGCTGGAGGGGGTGGGGGGTTTGGGCGGATTGTTAGATGCAAAGTGAAATAATCTGTCAGCACTGATTAGTGATCATCATCTCAGTAGTTTATTACAGGATCAGAATCAATAGATATGCTTAGAGAGCTTCACACTGTTTAGATATTTTTCAATTTTTTCAGTAACAAAAGATCAGGGATGTTTGTCATTTTTCTAACAAACAGCAGGATCAGTGTTCATCAGTGGTTATTTATTAAACTGAAGTTGCAATGGCCTTAATGAAAAATACTTTTGAGCCGATGGGAAATTGCTGATTGTTCACTTATTATCCCGTTTAGCTTTGTAAAGCTTTCACTGTTGCTGAAATGAAGTCTGTAGGTTGGGGGTGGGGGGTACACTTGTGTTGTGTTTAAGTGGACTAGTTATTCTCATTGCAGTTGAACACTCTACACCTGCAGCCTTCAGCCAAAGTGAAAAAATTTTTTATGCAGCCATGAATCATTGTGTAAACACTTCACTACCATGGTAACCCACACAGTAATAATCTCCAGCATCTACTGCCTGAATATCACTGATGGATAAAGTGTACTGAGAACCAGATCTTCTGCCTTGGAGTCAAGATGGAGTTCCTGAGTTTGGGAGGCTGTCCAGGTTTCTAAAGGTACTAACTAAGTCCAGCAACTCCCTCTGGTGCTGATGGTCACAGTCCCTGACAGGCTTGGCTTAACAGAGTTAGAAAACTGTTGGCAAATTACTTTGAAATGAGAACTAAAATGATGTGAATCTTGAGGAAAAAACAGAAAATGTATCAGGTTAAATCAGAGAAACATGAACAGCACAAACAGAATTAAAAACAAACAAATAAAATAACTCTCACCCTGACTCAGAAAGCCAAACATTATAATCAGAGTTACTGGTAACATCATTTGACCCTGACCACTGCTGAGAGTAGAGCTTCAGCAGTTACACTGCGACCCAGTGTTTTCTGTTTTTGTTTTAAGTTTTATTCTGGGAATTGTGGCTTTCTGTCTTGTATTTCCTCTTTTACCTCTTTTAAAACACCCACGTCCAGTGTTCAGTGTTTTGGGTTTGCTTCACTGTTGTCTTGTCTAATTAGGTTCAGCTGTGTCTCCCTCCTCTGTGTTTCTTGTTACTTTTGTGTGTATATTTAGTGCATGGTTACTTCTGTTCTTCGTCGCCGGTACATGTATTCCATTACTCCCCAACACTGGAGGCCATAAGAAGATTCTGTTTCTGTGCTGTGATGAGCTCTGAAACATGACTGAAACTCTTCAAATAAGCCATTCCTCTGCAGATGATCTGTTAGCTGTTTGACAACTACTCTTTCAAGGATTTTTGATATGAAAGAAAGCTAAGACTCATTAGCTAAGACTGCTGGGTCAAGAGAAGGCTTTTTAAGTAACTGTTTAACTACTGCCAGCTTGAAGCCCTGTGGTACATAGCCGATTACTAGAGACACGTTGATCATGTTTAAGATTGAAGCATTAATTAATGGCAGGACTTCTTTGCGCAGTCTTGTTGGAATGGGGTCTAAAAGACATGTTGATGGTTTGAGGAAGCAAGTACTGAAGTTAACTCAGGAATACCAACTGGAGAAAATGACTCTAAATGAATATCAATGGTACTGAAAGTAGCTGTAGATAATGTTACATCTGTGAGACGATTATGAGTATTTTTTTTCTCTAATGGTTCAAATTTTATTTGTGAAGAAGTTCATGAAGTCATTTCTAGTTAACATTAAAGGAACGGTTGAGTCAACAGCGCTCTGACTTTTTGTCAGCATGGCTACAGTGCTGAAGAGAAACCTTGGGTTGTTCTTATTTTCTTTCATCAGTGATGAATAGAAAGAAGTTCTAGCTTTACAGAGGGCTTTCTTATAATGCAGCAAACTAAAGCTAAATGATGATCTTCTAACTTTGTTATACGCCATTTTGTCTCCAGCTTATAAGTTATCTGCTTTAAGGTGCGTGTTTGAGAGTTACAACAGGGAGTCACAGAGCCACAGAGTCAAGTACTTTTGATTTGAGGATCTCTTTTTCACATGAGCTACAGTAACCAGTCATACTTAGTGAGGAAGCAAAATTATTAACAAGATGATCAACCTCTGTTGGATCAGCGTTCAGATAGCTGCTCTGCTCTGTGTTGGTACAGGGCATTGAAGATGATAACAGTGAGTGAATATTTCAGAATTCCCCCAAAGAAGTGTAGATGAGTATTTAGTGCTTGGTGACGTTACTGTGTTCAGTGGTCTGAGTCAGAGTTTCTTCCTCTTCAGCAGCTGCAGTCAGTTCCTGCTGTAACAGCTCAGTGTCTCTGCAGTCTGACTGAGGGAGGTTTTTGTACGACTACAAATCACTGTGTGAACACATAAGCACTGTTTATTTCATGGAAACTCTGACAGTAGTAAACTGCTGCATCTTCAGTCTGAACTCCACTGATGGTCATAGAGAAGTCAGAGCTGCTTCCACTGCCACTAAATCGAGATGGCTTTCCTGCCTCAATCTTTTTCGCATATCTTATTAGGAGCTTTGGAGTCTGTCCAGACTTCTGTTGATACCAGTACATACCCTCATCACCATCAGACCATCTGTAAACAGCTCGGTTGGTCCATTGAGTGAATTATATTCTTAAATTTAGTTACAGCACTTTCAGAAAAACATCTACTGGGATAAAGTCTACTCTCCACTGCTGTGTAATCAATTATTGTACTTAGAAAAGGATTAGACAACATAAGGTTTTCAGGATACTCTGTTAAATGTTCAGTTTCTATGCCATATGTTAAAACAAGATCTAGAGTGTGATTAAAGTGGTGGGTGGGTTCTTTTACATTTTGAGAGAAGCCAATTGAGTCTAATGACAGATTAAATGCCTTGTTGAGTTTGTCATTTTTAGCTTCTACATGGATGTTAAAATCATGCACAATAATTATTTTATCTGAGCTGAGCACTAAATCAAATAAAAAGTCTGAGAAATCAGACAGAAACTCTGTGTAAGGCCCAGGTGGATGATAGATGTGAACAAATAGGACTGTTTTTGGGGGGTTTTCCAGCCCAGGTGAACATGTTTAAGCATCAGGCTTTGAAATGAATTAAAACTCAGTCTTGGTCTGTGATTGGTTAATAAGCTGGTATGGAAAATTGCTGCCACACTGCCCCCTTCGAGGATTCTTGGGGGTGTTGATTCATTTAAACTAACATAATCATCCTGCTGTAACTCAGACTTATTCTTTCTGCCCTTTAATACAGACCTGGAATTGTCTTCAGCAGGACTACATCAATCAGGCAAAAAACCTTCCTGATATTGGTTGGTCCCATTTTTTGCTGGTAAAACTGCCCTGAACAGTTGAGACATGGACTCCATTAGATCTCTGAAAGTGTCCTGCTGTATCATTCAATTCCTGTAAGTTGTAAGGTGGGGCATCCATGGATTGTGATCCATGTGATCCATGTGATCCATGTTTTTCCAGCACATTTCACACATGTTTTGTTGGGATTGAAATGTGGAGAATTTGGAGACGAAGTCAAGACTGCAAACTCATTGTTGTGCTCCTCAAACCATTTCTGAACCATTTTTGCTTTGCAGGAGAACACATTATCCTGCTGAAAGAGGCCACAGCGAATAGGGAATATCATTTCTATGAAAAGTCTGGAACAATGCTCAGGTAGGAGGTAAGTGCCAAAGTAGAATCCACATGGATGGCAGGACCCAAGGTTTCCCAAAAAGATCACACTTCCTCCTATAGTGCATCCTGGTGCCTGGCGTTCTCCAGTTAAGCAATGCACACACACGTCATTTAAAAGAACATGTGATTTCTCAGACAACATTTGCATGCCCATTGTTGGCGCTTTTAGTGGTGGGCACCCTGACTGGTCTGTGGCTATGCAGCCACACACACAACAAACTGTGAGGTAAGATAAGAAGAAGAGATAATCAGTGTTATTCACTTTCCCTGTCATTGGTTATAATGATATGCCTGATCGGTGTAAATACAGAAGTTCTTACAGTCCTTTTGCATAGCAAGTAAATAATGTCTTTCTGTGTGTGATGGCTGCAAATGCAGTCACACTAAATGAAAAAAAAAACAACAACATATATATGGAAAAGAAAAAAAGTGACATTACAGTGTTTTCATCTGCTTAAAATCAATTAAGTTTTTTTTTTCTTAGAAAAAAAACAGGAACATGGCTTTGGTGTGCTGGCAAAACATACTACCATAACTTGTTATGATCTATTAAACTTGTCTGTGAAAGTTCTCAGTCATCCAGGTCATCGTAGTCAAAGGAGCTTGCAAAGAAAAGCGTCTGGACTTCTTTAAGTTACTTGAAGACGTTTCACCTCTCATCCGAGAAGCTCCTTCAGTTCTAAGGTCAAATGGTGGAGAGTCCCAGATATAAACCTAGTGGGAGTGTCCCCCCACAGAGGGACAAAAGGACCCCCTGATGATCCTCTAATCGCCTGAGCCAAGGTGTGAAACTGGGTGTGGGTCCCAATCAGCCAGAGTTTCGGGTGAGTT
Organism: Neolamprologus brichardi; assembly: GCF_056152115.1. Classification (NCBI taxonomy): domain Eukaryota; kingdom Metazoa; phylum Chordata; class Actinopteri; order Cichliformes; family Cichlidae; genus Neolamprologus; species Neolamprologus brichardi. Next base: position 12,044,474 of record NC_142122.1, on the reverse strand, counting down.
CATTGTGAAACCTGGCCCCACCTTATCATGCGAATTCCTGAGGTCAGATGGCCCAGGATGTGAGTGGGCGTTAAGGCGTCTGGGAAGGGATCTCAAAACTGGATTATAGATGGCAGAGAGTTGGTGTCGTAAACCACCGCCTCTGTTCAAAGATGGTCGCTCACAGTGGACATAGATGGCTTCTTTCACTCCTCTTTCAAACCATCTGTCCTCTCTGTCCAAAATGTGAACATTGGCATCCTCGAAAGAGTGTCCTTTATCCTTAAGATGCAGATGGACAGCTGAGTCTTGTCCTGTGGAGGTGGCTCGTCTGTGTTGTGCCATGCGCTTGTGAAGTGGCTGTTTGGTCTCTCCAATGTAGAGGTCTGGGCATTCCTCGCTGCACTGTACAGCATACACCACATTGTTAAGTCTGTATTTTGGCTTTTTGTCTTTCAGGTGAACCAGTAACTTAAAGAAGTCCAGACGCTTTTCTTTGCAAGCTCCTTTGATCTATTAAACTTCTTTTTTCGTTTTGTCAAATGCACATGTTTTATCCACATGACATAACCCAAAAAAAATAAAGAAGGAACCTGGTGTTCAGTGCCAGGAAAGGTTATTAAGTCTAATCTCATCATGATCTGATGACGAGATCATGATTCCTTACATATGACAGACTGACACCCACGATAGTCAACATGAGCTTATTGCGATAACCACAGCTTTCCATTTGGTACTTTAGGTTTTGTACTGACACTCCGAGGCTTAGCCAAGAGAATTGGTTGAAAGTAGATCTGTGCTAATGCAAAGATCAGAGAGGCTGGGCATGAACTCACAGTGGGAAAAGCAAAAGGAACACACCTGCTGTTCTGATCAATATGATTTTTGAAGAAAACTTTGTGTGAGAGAGATCACTGCTAAAAAGTGTTGACAACAACAAGTTAAAGCTTCGATCAAGCTTAAATGATCTTCGTGGGACGATATTGGGAATATAAAGCTTAAAAAAGTACACAAACAAACAACAAAGTCTTAACGCAATGTGGCTATTAGGGGAATGTAAAAAAGAAACAAGAAAGTTGTGAGTTGGTCGAATCAGATGTTTAAAAATAAATCCTTATTTCAAAATTCCCCCAAAGAAGTGTAGATGAGTATTTAGTGCTTGGTGAAGTTACTGTGTTCAGTGGTCTGTGTCACAGTTTCTTCCTCTTCAGCAGCTGCAGTCAGTTCCTGCTGTAACAGCTCAGTGTCTCTGCAGTCTGACTGAGGGAGGTTTTTGTACGACTACAAATCACTGTGTGAACACCCAAGCACTGTTTATTTCATGTAAACTCTGACAGTAGTAAACTGCTGCATCTTCAGCCTGAGCTCCACTGATGGTCATAGAGAAGTCAGAGCTGCTTCCACTGCCACTAAATCGAGATGGTGTTCCTGAATGACTTATGCTCACTTGCTTTATTAGAAGTTTTGGTGTCTGTCCAGATTTCTGCTGATACCAGGCCATACAGGGACGACTATAACCACAGTTGGCATATGGTACTGGGTTGGTCCTACAGGTCAGAGTGACAGTGGATCCAGGAGTAAATGTCACTACTGGAGGTTGAGTCACAGTCACCTGACCGCTGCATCCTGCAGACAAAAACAAATCATTCATTTATCAGCAGAAATCAATGAGAGAAAAAGCAGCACATCATGTTTGAAATGTTGCTGAGTGAATGAACCTGTAAAACAGCAGCAGGTCAGCGTCCAGATGAGGATGGTGATGAGAGTCATGGTGGTTGTGCTTTCTGCTGTGTTGACTGACAGATGTGAGTCCTGCAGTGTTGAAGTCACAGGACTATAAACCTTCTCAGTTCTCTGGAGGATCAGCTGATGATGCAAAGCCTCTTCTCTATGGAAATCATTTCTCTGCTCTCAACAAACAACAAAGCAATGTGAGAAGCAACATTTTTTAGAACTAAATAAATTATTATGACGTGATTATGATTCTAAAGAAACACTGGAAAATACTTCAGAAAAATGATTCTTTTTAACATCTGGATTAAAATGGCAGGTTGGTTGGTAAGTGTAGATTTTACTTTTTTAATCAAGCAAAAATATGAAAACAATCCTAAAAATTTTTTTTATTTTTTCTTTTAAAGAAACCCATTTGAACACAAACGCTTTTATGATAAATATTTTCTAAACTGTGAAGTTTACTGGGGAAAATAGTTCATTTCAGAAAAAAAAAGATATTTGACATAGGGGAAAATTCCAACTTTGTCATTACTTGTCATTGTTATTTTTCCGTTTCTTCCACAATGCTGTTAATCTCTGTCATGTATCATAACTGTGTAATGTTCAGCTCTCTGTCCTACAGCAGAAGTTAATCTGCTCCTTGTGTGTTCCTGCTCTCCCTTCCAGCTGGCCCCATGGTCAGACCCTCAGTCTCTCTGCTTCAACCCTCCCCTGAGGATCTCTCTGGGTGCACGACCACACTGGCCTGCCTGTTGACCGGCTACTCTTCAGAGGGAGCCGAGGTGAGATGGGAGGTGGACGGCAGAGAGGTGACAGAAGGGGTCCTGACCAGCTCAGAGGAGAAGAAGAGTGATCGCTACAGCAGCAGCAGCACCCTGACCTTGAGCCAGAAAAGCTGGTTGAAGGGAGAGCTTTACTCCTGTAAGGTCATCCATCATGGCCACACACAGTCCCAGTCCCTGAGCAGGAGCTGGTGTGAAGGCTAGAGGAGTTACTGAAGCCCAGGACAGGAGCCAGGTGTGTGGGGAGCTGGAGAAAGACACCTGCCTCTGTGATCTATATGTGTTTTTGTTTGTAGAAGAAAATAAAGCTTTGTGTGTGAGAGAACGACACTGATGTAAAGTGTTGACAAGAACAACAAGCTAAAGAGTGACATGTGTAGCTCAGCAGCTGGTTGTGATTGTACTTGTCATATTAATGATTCATGTTTGCGTCAATAAAGCTTGCAGTTATCCAGAGTATTATAAAAACCTTTTTGTCTTTCTTCAATCGTGAGAAGGAAGACGGTATTCAGACATTTTATTATTCTGTTTACAACAAAATGACACAAAGGACTAGAAAACAAAAGCTCACATGTTTTAACATGTTTACAAAAAAACACTGAGGCATTATGAAATCAGAATAAAATATGTAAGCAGGCAAATTTACTCAATTCTAATGAAAGAATTTGCATAGAAAGTTTAATTTTAAAGCACAATTTTATTCTAAAGAGATTCATTTCTAACAATAAGATTTGTTGATTTTTTTGTTTTGTTTTAACTGACTTCAAAATAAAAGAACTGCATCACATGTAATACTCAATTAACGTTGGAGATGTCAGTCAATTATTCTTCTACTCACATGTAAAACCTTGCAGTTCCATGGTGTCCTGTTTGTACTGCTATGACCTTGTTATAGGACCCACTTTGTACCATCATCTGATCTGTTTCTGTTTTGACACTTTTCAGATTGTAGCACCTAAAAGTTGAATGAGCTTGGCTGACTCTCTGACTATGTACATCTTTAACTTTGATTACAGTTCTTAATAGTACTTTTTTTTTTATCATATAACAGATATTATCTCTGTGTAAACACTAGGTCTTTATACACTCCCATACTACATTATTCTCCTGCATCATCAGCCTTTTCCAAGCTCCTAAGACTACGATGACATGGATGACTGATAACCTTCACAGAGAGACTGTCAGAGTGAAATCAGGATGGACAATTTGTGTCAGACACACAAAAAACAAAACAAAACAAGAATACAAGAGGCAGAAGGCAGCTCATTCTCTGGGAACTATTTACAATTAAGGGGATAGCATTTATGATTATCTATGATTATTATTATTATTACTGTTTAAATTCAAAGCATACAAAGTTAATTGTTTGTATATAATTGGACATAAATAACTTGAGGTTATTATAATAAGATCATACTAGAGTATATTTGAATTTCATTCTGTTTCTCTTTACAAAGCTTTTTGTAAAGATATAATGTTTTTTGGTGTTAAGTTGGATAGAAAGGCAGATGTGAAACATAAAAGTGAGATCAGAGGTCAAATGTGATAGAATCACCATATACCAGTATCATTGAAACTCTGTTAAATTTTTGGCATCTTAGTGTTAAAATCGCTGAGCTGATAGAACACGAGCATTAATCTTTGAAAGTTATGAGATTTTCAAATGAGTAAAATGATTTTTGTGTTCTTTTAAGAAATACATTTGTTATTGTTTCTTTATTTGCTTTTTTTGACAAAAATACACAGTACACCGAAAGATTGTTATTTTGAAAACTATTTTGAAACAAATCTGTCCAACAATATAGTGTGAAATTCAAAAGAAAAAATGTATATCACTCCATTGTACGTGGTGATATTTGATATAATAAATGTTATATTATATTATATATTACATAATGTTTTATTTATGGTGATTATATGTGAAGATAAAATAATTTGTTGTCTTTAGATTCTTTACACTCCGTATGAATCTGTATGAAGTGATTAATGATATTAATGGGGGGAGTTTTGTTTTTGTTTTTTTGTGCTCCTCAGCTCTGCGTTCTGTGTCTCTTCAGCTTCAACAGCTGCAGTCAGTTCCTGCTGTAACAGCTCAGTGTCTCTGCAGTCTGACTGAAGGAGGTTTTTGTACGACTACAAATCACTGTGTGAACACCCAAGCACTGTTTATTACATGGATACTCTTACAGTAATAAACTGCTGCATCTTCAGCCTGAACTCCACTGATGGTCATAGAGAAGTCAGAGCTGCTTCCACTGCCACTAAATCGAGATGGTGTTCCTGACTCAAGTGTTTTTGCCCATTTTATTAGGAGCTTTGGAGCCTGTTCAGACTTCTGCTGATACCAGAATACATAATCATCATCATCAGAATCTCTGTGAACAGCTGGATTGGTCCTACAGGTCAGAGTGACAGTGGATCCAGGAGTAAATGTCACTACTGGAGGTTGAGTCACAGTCACCTGACCGCTGCATCCTGCAGACAAAAACAAATCATTCATTTATCAGCAGAAATCAATGAGAGAAAAAGCAGCACATCATGTTTGAAATGTTGCTGAGTGAATGAACCTGTAAAACAGCAGCAGGTCAGCGTCCAGATGAGGATGGTGATGAGAGTCATGGTGGTTGTGCTTTCTGCTGTGTTGACTGACAGATATGAGTCCTGCAGTGTTGAAGTCACAGGACTATAAACCTTCTCAGTTCTCTGGAGGATCAGCTGATGATGCAAAGCCTCCTCTCTATGGAAATGATTTCTCTGCTCTCAACACACTGAATGAAACTTTGTGACACAAAATCAAAAGAAAAATTGTTTGAACTAATACATTAACGATTTTATAGAACAGAGGAACATATATACCATATATTTGGAAACATTATTACATAGTTTGAACACCTGGATTAAAATGGCACTCTGGTTTGTATGCATACGTTTTCATTCTGCTATTAACAAATACAGTATACCTGTATATTTGTTAATTATATTGTCATAGTCTCATAATACATTATTTTTTGAAGCCTTTCTGGTTGCTGTGTTAAAACAGTTTTCTGTGTGTTTTTAAATAAATATGTGTAATGTGAAAGTTAAGTTTTGTCTGTTGATTCTCAAAACTAAAAATACAATTATGATCATTAAGATTTAAATTCATTAAATAACTTAAAGTCACTTTAGTTAAATCATCTGTATTTAATCAGGTGTACTGTGATGTTTTACATGAAAAAAAAGGTTCATTTTCAGTGGTTAGAGGTTTGTTCAGAGTGCAGGAGGTTTTTGTACGGCCACTTAATCAGTTTGTATCACTGTGGTGGACTTTTGGTGGAGGAACCAAACTCATCGTTGACTGTAAGTACCAGAAATGTTAAATTTTTGCAACTACGAGCATTTACAAAACTTTTTTTTTTTAATCTACTAAACAGAACTGTGATCAAATTCAGTAATTATTATTAAGTTGATGTCACAATTTTGGAAGAAACTTTTCTTAAATCAAAATTCATTCAGTCTGTGAAAGAAGTGAATTAAAAAATATATTTAATGTTCTTTTTGGTTATTTTTGCTTCTTTAAATATTATCTGGTTACAATACTAAAATGTGTTTTAGCTCACTTTAATTTTGCTCACTTTGATTTAAAATGTATTTTTACTTATGAATTTTAAAATAAAAACAAATATTGATTAGTGTTTTGTGAACTTCTGTTAGCAAAAAAATAATTTTAGATCTTTTTTGTTTATGGTTGATCAATTTTAAATTAAGTTTAAAGGAAGTGAAAGAAACAGATGTGAAGTTTTAACTGTATTCTCATGAGTGCTTGAGCTTTGTGGTCAAAAAAGAACAAAAAGTTCTAAATCAGTAAATGGTGATAGGGTCGAGTTATTAACTGTAACACCTGATAAAAAAAATAATCACTGACAATATATTTATTCCTATGTTTTCACGTTTGTATCTCATTTTTCGGTTATCTTCAACCTTTTCTCCTCCAGCGGGTGTGGTGAGGCCCACCCTCACAGTCCTCCCTCCCTCCAAAGAAGAAGACAAACAGAGTAGTGCCACTGTGGTGTGTTTGGCCACTGGGGGCTTCCCCTCAAACTGGAATTTGGGCTGGAAGGTGGGGAGCACCAGCACATCCTCAGGGGTTTCAACCAGCCTGGAGGTCTTGGGGACAGATGGCCGCTACAGCTGGAGCAGCACCCTGAGCCTCTCTGCAGTCCAGTGGAAGAAGGCGGGCTCAGTGAGCTGTGAGGCCAGTCTGAGTGGACAGAGCCCCGTCACTCAAACCCTGGACCCTGACCACTGCTCAGAGTAGAGCTTCAGCAACACTTCCTGTCTGCATATGATGTCTTTTATAGTTTGATGAAGCTACATGTTTCTTTTCTTGCAATATTTCTGCAAACATTTGACTCTCTATTGATGTGCATGCTAATTTGACCAGCTAATATTATCCATGTTGTTCTTTAAAACCGTGCTGTAAAAAAAGTCTAAATCACAAAATAAAATCACAGCTTAAGAAAAATCACTTTTCTTTGGTCCTTTTCACAATACTTTATTAAATATAAATGCTTTATCAAACCCGTACCAGTCTTTTAAACAGGGAGAAGCACCACAGTCTTTGGAAAAAAACTCACAAAAAACCCAGTCTCCTGGAGGCTCCGACTGGAGCAGCCGTTTCTGCAGGTGTTTTTTTAAAGGGAAGCTAAGTCTCTTCGTTAACTAGCTTGGTTGTTCTACAAACAGGTGGTTGCACACAATGAGCAGGTTCAGACTGATCACATGGGAAAACACTAAACTCAGTCTTAAACAAAATTCTTCATCATCTAGAACGGCTTTGGCAAAAGAAATATAGAGCTATATGATGTTAAAACGTGACAATTTTATTGTTCTAACAATATAATTTTCATGTTTGAAGTCTCACGCCCTGAGTCAGAAAATCCAACATCACAATCTGAGTTATAGAAAACATCATTTTGATGTCGTTTTCAGTGTGAGTGAATGAACAGTTCAGACACTCAGTGACAGAAGAACTTAAACTCTGAGAAGCAATGAGGCATAAAAATCATGCAAAACACATTTAAGGAGGCAAACACACATCTGTTCTTGTAAAGCGGAAAAGGTAGATATTATGAATGTTCATGTGATTGAGCTGACATATTAGTTTTGTGTTTTTTCTCCTTGATACAGTTTCACTTTTGTCTTTTGTCTTCTTCCTAATGGTAAAATAAGCAGCAACATGGCAAAACATACTGTCCAAAGTCTTGATGTGAAAAAATGTTTTTTCTCCTCTTTGTCACACATAGATTCAGACAGAATGCTGGAATAATGGGTTTTATCTTAATATCGCTGTAGTTTAAATCTTCGTGTGGTTGGACTTTATTACTCTCAAGTGAAAGGCTGTCCAGCTTTTTACCCATTTCTCCTTGTTACAGCTCCAGCAGATTTGTGTGTTGTGTGGGTGTGCCCAGTCTCTTCCAGGAGCTCAGCTGCCACCCATTTCTCCTGAGGAGCCAGTGCACTACTGTATTCATTCAGCAATCAGCTACCCAGAACTATAGAAGCCAGTGAAGCACTGCTGACTCAGCGAGTGGGTCAGCTTTGGGTGTTGAGTGCCTACTGAGTATCTGTTCTGTGCTGGCAGCAGAAGTAAACCTGTAACTTGGTTAAGTATCTTTTTTTCTTTTTCCAGGATATTTTAGGTTGTGGTTGTTTTTGGTTTGGTTGAAACAGTGGTCTAACTCTTTCTTTGAGTGCATCCCTTTTCAATAAAACTTATTAAAAAGCTATGCTGTGAGGGTAGTTGCAGGGGCATCTGAAATGAACACAGGAAGTCCCGTCTCTCTACATGAGCCAATGTGCAGGGTACAACACTACTATACTGTTGACAACAACAACTTGGAGTCAGAGTGCATCTGGAAAGTATTCAGTGCTTCAGTTCAATATTTTGTTATTTTCACCTTAACATTCTAAGCAATACCCTATAATGATGAAGTGAGAAAAGGCTGCATTAAATCGCATAAAAAAAAATTAAATAAGAAAAACAAATGTGAGAAGTATAAATATTCACAGCCTTTGTTCACTACTCTTTTTGTGTAATGATGTAGTATTTTTGAGCAGTTTCTCTAATTCTTGCCCTCAAGTTTAATGAATTTGGATCACTACTGTCAGTGCACAACCATTTTCAGATCCCTTCAGACATATTCAGTCAGGTTCAAGCCTGGGCTCTGGCTGGGACACTCAAGGAGCTTCATAGAGTGGTTACAAAGCCACTCATGTTATCTTGGCTGTGTTCTTAGGGTCATTGTCCTGTTAGAAGATGAACCTTCACACCTTCTGTAGAAGGTGGTTCTCTCTCCATAGCCTCTGACAAAGCTCTATCAGGTTCTTGGTCAGGCAGCCTGCTGTACGAAGAGTCCTGGTGGTTTCAAATTTTGTTGTTTTAGCTATGATGGAGTACATTCTTCTCATCTTATTGTGTGGAATTTCAAGCACCCCTAGTACAAGAACGTCTGGAACTGCCTCTTTGTATAACAAGGAAACAATATTCTTTAATGACAATGTGGAGGGAAAAAAAACTTTTGTTTGAAACTGAAAAAAATATAACAAGTATTCACAGCCTATGCTGCAACACCCAAATCATGTCCAATCAACTAAATTTACCACAGTTGCACTCCAAGTTGTAGAAACATCTACCAGATTATCTTTTGAAACGTGCTGCACCTGACCTAAATTTTGTGTGTCATGGTAAAGGCCGTTTCTTTTTTTATAAGAAATTAGTAAGAATTACAAGTATACATTTTGTCACTTTGTTATAATGGGGTATTTTGTGTAGAATTTTGACATCGAAGACTTAATTCAATTTTGGAATAAGGCTGTAATGTGGCACAATACAAAACAGGTACTGTAGATACTTTCCTTATTCACTGTAAATGAAGCTAGCAGTTTTTTTTAATTAATGTGATTATTATTGCTAATAATGTTTTTGGTCTTTGATATAAATCAGTAGAAATCGTATGGTTTCAACCGACGTCTTGTGGAGAGTCAATAGTTTAACTGTTGAGGAAATTGTTCTTGTTCTTGTTTTGTTTTGTTTAAACACGTGAGGTCATAGAGTATTAAAAACTCAGATCATTTTGCTTTATAATCATCAAGAAGCTTAATGGGAATATAAATATAAAGAAAAATCTGATCTGTTTGTATAATTTGCCAACTCTTCATGTAAATAGTTGGAAATGCAATGACAAAGAAACTTTGTGGATGTTTTTTTTTATCACCCCAAAACAAATCTATCTGTGTTCAGTGGTCTGTGTCACAGTTTCTTCCTCTTCAGCAGCTGTACTCAGTTCCTGCTATAACAGCTCAGTGTATCTGCAGTCTGACTGAAGGAGGTTTTTGTATGACTACAAATCATTGTGTGAACACTGGCCCGCTATGCACACTCTTACAGTAGTAAACTGCTGCATCTTCAGTCTGAACTCCACTGATGGTCATAGAGAAGTCAGAGCTGCTTCCACTGCCACTAAATCGAGATGGTGTTCCTGACTCAAGTGTTTTTGCCCATTTTATTAGAAGCTTTGGAGCCTGTTCAGACTTCTGCTGATACCAGAATACATAATCATCATCATCAGAATCTCTGTGAACAGCTGGATTGGTCCTACAGGTCAGAGTGACAGTGGATCCAGGAGTAAATGTCACTACTGGAGGTTGAGTCACAGTCACCTGACCGCTGCATCCTGCAGACAAAAACAAATCATTCATTTATCAGCAGAAATCAATGAGAGAAAAAGCAGCACATCATGTTTGAAATGTTGCTGAGTGAATGAACCTGTAAAACAGCAGCAGGTCAGCGTCCAGATGAGGATGGTGATGAGAGTCATGGTGGTTGTGCTTTCTGCTGTGTTGACTGACAGATGTGAGTCCTGCAGTGTTGAAGTCACAGGACTATAAACCTTCTCAGTTCTCTGGAGGATCAGCTGATGATGCAAAGCCTCCTCTCTATGGAAATGATTTCTCTGCTCTCAGCACACTGAAGGCAACGAGGGACACAAAGTCAGAAGAGAAATAGTTTGGATTAATACTATTATACATAAAACTTTAATGATACCACTGACGTCTTCTGGAATATAGTAAAATATACAGAAAAAATAATTCAGCATTTTTAATATCTGGATCAAAACAGCACTTTGGTTGGTAAGCTTACTTCATACTTTTGGTAACACACATTACGCCTCTATTGCTGTCCAAAGTATATATATCGCTTCTGTGTTTTTCTTTTTTCTTTTTGTTGATATAGCTCATTTGACAATCTTTTGTCTTTCAACTGGTAATAGTCCAAATAAAATTATGAAAATGACTAAAAATCATCAACAAATTTAAGTTATATTATTATATATTAACAATATTTTATGGCTGTGAAGCTTTTTATATTTTGATGAAGCTACATGTCTCCTCTGTTGCGATATTTCTGCAGACGTTTGACTCTATTACTCTAAATGCAGAATTCATCAGCTCTTCATATTATATTGTGCTTTAAAACCCTGCTGTAAGAAAGAGAAAACAAGTCTATATCACAAAATAAAATCGCAGCTTATGAAAAATCACTTTTGTGTTATTGTTTTTCCATTACTTTGCATAGAAATACTTGATCAGACCTCCATATTTCTCTTAGATATTTATACATTTACATTTATACATTAATGTATGTAAATATAAAAAATACAGAAATATTTCTTTATACATATTAGTTTCTATCGGGGCACCTAACAGACCTGCACATAATGTTTTGTTCATTGAGATATATTTAAGTATTTTTTTAATAAACAAAGCTGTGTATTTCTTCAGTTTTGTTTAGATTCTTTGTGTTTTTGCTCTTATGGTGTCGAGTTAAACAGTTATTGCAGTCTGTCACTCTGCACCTGCAGCCTTCAGCCAGACTGAAGGAGGTTTTTGTACAGCTCTAAATCAATGTGTGAACACTCCACTACCATGGAAGCCCAGACAGTAATAATCTCCAGCATCTTCAGCCTGAAAACCACTGATGGTTAAAGTGTACTGAGAACCAGATCTGCTGCCACTGAATCGAGACGGAGTTCCTGAGAAGAGATTTGATGCTCTGTAAATAAGTAGTTTGGGAGGCTCTCCAGGTTTCTGAAGATACCAACTGAGATCAGCACCAATATTTGAACTTCCTGTGGCGCTGATGGTCACAGTCCCACCAAGACTGACAGACTTGGCTTCATCAGTCTGAGTCAGAAAATTATTGGCAAATGACTCTGAAATGAAAGGAAAAACATTTTAAAATGTATTTTTATTCACCAAAAACTTCAGAATGAATGTACTCATAAAACGAGCCGAATAAATTTCACCAAACAACATTCTCCTGAAATATTATTGTTAGTTTTTTGAATCTCTCACCCTGACTCAGAAAGCCTAACAAAAGAACCACAAACATTGGAAACACCATCCTGACTCAGTTTTCAGTGGAAGTGCATGAGAGCATGTGTGACAGCAGAACTTAAACTGTGAGGAGCAGTGATGCATGAAAGTGTGCAAAACCCACTGTAGGAGGAAACCACCCACCTCTCCCAATGAAACAGAAAACACAGAGGTCATGTGAGGAGAGGATCATGCAACTTTTTCATTATATTTGTCTCATTAACAGATGCATGGTTCCCCTACTGTCATACATCTGACACTAAAGACCCTGATTGATTTTGATTATTCTGACAAACTGAACTTTATTTTGAAAAAAAGAAATATATGAATAGTGGTTTAAAGGAATGAATAACAAGCTGGTCTAACATTACTCAATTCTCTAAATAGTTTAGTCCTGTACAGCTCTCTAAAACCCTGAGAAAGGGGGTTTATGCTCCATAGTAAAAGCCATAACTCAGGTATTTGATATTTTGAATCATGTACAGATGAACTGTATCTTTTCTGAAAAAAATAAATAAAAAACTCACTTTTCTCCAATGATGTTATGACTTGTCCTCTCGCACTGTATTGTCGTTACTTTGATGACCCCAAATTTTACTGAGAAAGATTGAGTAACAAATTGTGATATTTTACATATTTTTTATAAAACACTCAGTTTCAGATGCATTTTGAATTCCTGAAAATAACTGCATTATTATTGCATTAACATGATGATGTTGGCATTTTGCTTAAACCTCACAGAGCTGTTTGATTCTAAACTCATCTGATAATAATTATTGAAGCTCAAAAAGACCAAATCCTCAGACTGTGAGGTAAAACCTGTTTTTCTTTAACATACTAACTACTAATCTACCAGGTTGTATATGTTACGGCATGTTTAATTTTAAAGTCAGGTCTCTGTCTATGGCGGGGTCCCCATTCCCAGTCCACGAGGTCCAGTGTCCCTGCAGGTTTAAGATATGTCCTTGATCCGTCACAGCTGATTTAAATGGATAAATTGTCTTCTCAACATGTCTTGAAGTTCTCCAGAGGCCTGGTAATGAACTAATCATGTCATTCAGGTGTGTTGACCCAGGGTGAGATCTAAAACCTGCAGGGACACCAGCCTTCGTGGACTGGGATTGGAGACCCCTGGTTAATCTAATCCCCCCAAAAAATCAGTATTCTGGAGTGCTGTCTCTAATCTCCTGCAAGAGATCATCGCTGCAGCACATCAATCCCTAACCAGTTTAATTTGATATTAGTATAACTATACCAATATGATTGTTCTCACACATATGTTTCAACACAGTAGTAATCTAGATCTTCAGCCTGAACTCCACTGATTGTTAGTGTTAATTCAAGTATGGATCTGATTCTGCTGAAACAACAACAAACAAACCAAACCGACACTAACTTATTTCATCAGTACTGAGTTGAGGTAATTACAGATTTCTGTGCTGGCTGTGTAGCTCAGAGAGACGGGCTTATACACTTATAGACAGCTGTCCACCCAGCAAAATATTAAAAACTGTCATTTTACACAAGGACAAAAATTTCTATATGATACTGAAACTATAGAAAACTATTTTGCATTCAGAGTGCACGACAGATATTCAAATTAATGCATGGGTCAGTGAGCACACACCTGCAGCTATGAAGTCTGGGTGGATATTGTACATTGCTGCTGTACAAATAGCGCCCTCTTATGTCAAAATAAGAGAACACACATAAAATTGACTCTGATACATGGATCCAAAAAGCAGACTGCACATCCATGCAGGGCACATTTTTTTTTCCTTCTGATCAATTTTAATTTTAAAAAACTTAATTTCTGTTTGAACATGTTTTGTCTGACTGTGTCTTATTTTGTGCCTTTTGTATTTGATGTATTTCTTTATAGTGTGGGCGTATAATTTGGCTTGTTTGGTTATTTGCATTTCCTTATATAGTTTTATGCCATTTTGCAATTTTTATATAATTGTGGGCTTTTTGTGGTTTTTTTATACTTTGTATGTTTTGTCATGTTTTCATTGTGGGGTTTTTTTCCTTGTTCACACTTCTGTTTACTGTCTTTGCACGGACTTACTGTGAACACCTTTCTTTTGTGTTCAGTTCTTCACCTAGGAGGTCAAAACCTTTTTTCCACATTTTGTATGTTACCGTCTTATTCTGAGGAAGGGTACAGAAATGTTTCTGCAGCATTGAACATCTCAAAGAGCACAGTGGCCTCCATTCTCCCAAATATTGAAGAACTGAAACCACCATGAGTCTTTCAGACATCAGGGTAGAAGGGCTTTAGACGTGAAGCTGGCCAATAACACGATGACAGTGATTCCCCAGAAAAATGCACTTGAAGGAATCTCAGAGCACGAGAAACTAAATTCTATTTTTATGTAGAAATGTGGATATTTTAAAATTTCTCTTAAATGTTAATTCATATCTTTTTAGTATTTTCCAATTAAGATATTTCAGGTTATTTTCAAGCCTTAATTGTCAAACAAAGTGTTTGTGGGTTTATTTCTTTATTGTTTTTATTTTGAAAATGACTTTTTTCAAATAATGATTTATGGATTTCTACTAAAAAAAGAAAAATTAAAGTGTCAGTAACCACAGAACAGCTTTGAGTTCATGGATGATTGATTGTGCTTGTAGTTTACTACAAGTCCCCAACAAATAGGTAAACATCAGTTTCTGTCATTGCACTTAAAAAAGGTGCTCATGAACTTAATGATAAATATAAAGTCTGTGAAGGTTCTCAGTCATCCAGGTCATCATAGTCAAAGGAGCTTGCAAAGAAAAGCGTCTGGACTTCTTTAAGTTACTTGAAGACGTTTCACCTCTCATCCGAGAGGCTTCTTCAGTTCTAAGGTCAAATGGTGGAGAGTCCCAGATATAACCCTAGTGGGAGTGTCCCCCCACAGAGGGACAAAAGGACCCCCTGATGATCCTCTAATCGCCTGAGCCAAGGTGTGGAACTGGGTGTGGGTCCCAATCAGCCAGAGTTTCGGGTAAGTTCATTGTGAAACCTGGCCCCACCTTATCATGCGAATTCCTGAGGTCAGATGGCCCAGGGTGTAAGTGGGCGTTAAGGCGTCTGGGAAGGGATCTCAAAACTGGATTATAGATGGCAGAGAGTTGGTGTCGTAAACCACCGCCTCTGTTCAAAGATGGTCGCTCACAGTGGACATAGATGGCTTCTTTCACTCCTCTTTCAAACCATCTGTCCTCTCTGTCCAAAATGTGAACATTGGCATCCTCGAAAGAGTGTCCTTTATCCTTAAGATGCAGATGGACAGCTGAATCTTGTCCTGTGGAGGTCGCTCTTCTGTGTTGTGCCATGCGCTTGTGAAGTGGCTGTTTGGTCTCTCCAATGTAGAGGTCTGGGCATTCCTCGCTGCACTGTACGGCATACACCACATTGTTAAGTCTGTGTTTTGGCGTTTTGTCTTTTCGGGTGAACCAGTTTTTGTCTGAGTGTGTTGCTGGGTCTGAAGTACACCGGGATGTCATGCTTGGAGAAAACCCTCCTGAGTTTCTCTGATACACCGGCTACATAGGGGATGACAATGTTGTTGCGCCTGTCCTTCTTATCCTCCCTCGCTGGTGTCTTCAAACTGAAACCCACTGATGGTTAAAGACTGAGAACCAGATCTACTTCTACTGAATTGAGAAAAGGTTCCTGAGAAGAGATTTAATTTTCAGTATATAAGAAATTTGGGGCATTTCTGAAGATACTGAACCATGTTAGAGCATCTTAACATAGAGTCCTTGAATACTAGGCAGTTGTAGAGGATGAGTTGCTCTACTTTAAATGACTCCCACCCCTTATTGGAGGATTTCAGCTTCTTCCTTTGGGACAGAGGTTTGCAGCCCCTAAATGCAGGCGAAGCTTGAAGAAACAGTTTTGTCCAAACTGCTATTTTGTTATCGTTGTTGTTGTTGTAGCAAATGACACACATGTTTTTTTCTGTATTTTTTAAAACTGTATTTATTTATTTACTGTACTTATTTCTCTATTTATGACAGTGCTTTTATCTCCTTTTTGCTGTTTTATATGAATTTATCAGTATAGTGTTGTCTAGTTTTAGAAGCTGTGATTAGGACGTCTATTTAGATTTGTTGATTAAAGATCATAATTAGAGATCATAAGCTGCCTTTGATTTAGACATGTCTGATATTTTTGTAAAAACACAAACTAGTGTATATATATATGAATATTTTTCAAACAATGCACAGAATACTCTGTGAGTTCCATATGACATCATCATAACAGTGATTTACTGAGCAGCTGAGTTAGAACTTGTCACTCACACACTGAGAAGCGCTCACAAACTTTCTGTTTCTAAACAATTTGTTCACTTTTTATCTCAGTCATGCCTGAAAAGACATCAGATAACTTTGTCCATCGCTTTCGAGATTTGATTCAGAGAAACCGGACAGGTGGAGATGTAAGTAACTAAACATACTCATTCTTGACTTCTCTGCTGTTCAAATGTCAACGTTTCTGAGAGATGTGTTATATTTTGCTGCTTTGCACAGTGTAATTTTTGTGTAAGTCACTGTAGAAAGAGCAACTGTCAGCGCTTCACCACAGAGTCCAGGATCCTGGACTTTCACAAAGCTCAGAGCAGTAAGACAAATGTGTTCTTTCAACAGGCAGACACATTGCATATCGCAGAGAGACCCAGAGATTATGCTGTGCGACTCCCACCTTTACTTAAGCAATGCACAGACTCTCCACAGAGAGTCCAGAGAAGCTGGAACTTAAGTCCCTGGTTGGATGACCCTTTTTTGAATCAGGAGGACCCTAAAAGAAGTCTGTGTAGCCTCAGCTCTGCAGACACACACACACCAAGTGATCTGAGGGCCATTCCTCTCATTGATAGTTCTGTTGAGATGACACCGCTCACTCCAGTTCCTCCACCTCCTCGAGCAGCTTGTCCATCGCAATTGCCTGTTTTCTCTGCTAAACATTCAGGAGCAGGTCAGTTCAAAGGTGATGCTTTTCTTTAGTGGTTACACCTGCTGTTAATCAGTTAGTTTAGATTTTAAAATTTGACACTGTAGATTATCTATTTTAATGCTAAATTACACATATTCTTGCTATCCATTCATTTTATATGCTTTTTTGAAGAAAAAAAATCAGGAAGAAAAATGTTTATTGTTGTTGTTTTTTTTACTAAGATGTCAATTTGTAGTTATTTAGTTATTTTTTGTCTAAACAGACACAAAGGTCATTTGTGGAATAAGAGTCGTGACAGTAAAAGACAAACTTGGGCCTATTTTGGAAAAACTGCAGCATTTCCAGGATGGGATTGTAACCTCACCTGGACACACAGTACCAACCAAAACATTTACTGCAGTAAAGCCTTTGACTCCAAAACCTCCAACAGTTCCCATACCGCAAAAACGAGGACCTCGGCTTGGGACGTTGCTGCGCCGTGCAAAAGTCGTCCCTATAGACGGTAAGTGGTTTTCCTCAGTAACTGCAGAAGATGCTGGATAATCAAACTTTAATTTAAGGGATTTTTTAAAAAGATTTTAATGAACAATTAATCACTGCATCATGTACAATGCTTTGAATTAGAAGAAATTACAGTTTCTTTTTACTAACCTCGTTGATTATCAGACAAGAAAGCAGACAGTCAGTGCAGTCAGAATAATCCAAGAGAGGGCAGGGTCAAACTCCCGCCTCTAGCTACACCTGTAGAGAGCCTGTCCCACAGCTTTAGTCTGCTGTCTTCAGACGACTGGTAAGAAACATAGTAAGGAGACATTAAATACTGCACAGAAACAGTGCAGCATAATGTGGCTGTGTTATTTGTGGTGTTCCTGAAGTCATGTTCAGTGTTGTGTTGTGTAAATACAGGATAAAGAAAAAACAGGGGTTGCAAACTATTCAGTCTCTGGCAAAGCACCACTCGGACATCCTGAAGACTAAACTGCATGAAGTGTGTCTGGTCCTCATTGAGGAGGTATTGCACACTTTATGTTTCTTATATGTGTTTCATGCAGCTAGTTTCCCTTCAAGTGCATACTACAGCCTCAACTGATGATCATCACTCACACTTTAGGTGAAAAACCAACGCTCAGCAATAGCCTGTGAGGCCATACATACCATCGTTGAGCTCTACATTCAGCTCCAGAAAACAATGGACCCAGAAGTTGAAACAACAGGCCGAGCTCTATTGCTGAAGCTTGCACAGACCAACAACAACTTTCTTCATCAGGAGGTCAATCTGGCGCTTGATGCCATGGTGGAAAATTGCAGCCGTGGACGGATTCTGAGCACTCTGTTTAACACAGGACTGAAGTAAGAGGAGAGAAGAGGCTGTAGTGATTTTATCAGAAGACATGAAAGAGAGATCATGTTCACTGAGTTGTGTGTCTAATATTGTCCTTGCTCAGCCATCGCTGTGTCGCAGTGAGGATTAGCACGGCTCAACACCTGCACCAGCTGGCTGACAAACTTGGAGCAGGCGTCATCCTGAAAGCAGGAAGCTTCACTGAACGCTTCCTAATTGCTGCCTCTAGAATGGCAGGGGATGCTGCACCTGAAGCCAGGTGGGTACTTTTAAAAGGGTTTGAAGTGCATTACTGCGCAAGTCTTGTTTTATTTTATGAGCGTTTACACAATTAATGAAAATTAATGAGAACTGTAATCTTCCACAGGTACCATGGGCAAACAATCATCAAGAAACTGACCCTTCACAAGGACTTTATGAATTTGTGGATGAAGATTGTCCCTGAAAAAGACAGGCGTCCTGTGGAGAAGAGCCTGAAAAAGGCTAATAATTAGAGGCAGCAGGTCAGCAAGTTATCCTCTCCAGCTGGGCCTGGGATCCCCCAGATGTGACAATACATGTTCTGGCAAGTACAGAGAAGAAGAGCAGCTGCTACAGTAGCAGCAGCACTCTGAGGCTAAGCTGGGAAAGTGGTTGGAGGTTCAACCATCATGACCACAGACAGTCCCAGTCGCTCTGCAGGAGTAAACTTCTCCATCTTCAGGACTACAAACTATTTGTCTGAAGGACAATATTATTTAGATTTACATTAATTATTATTACATCATTCTTATTATTACATTATTTGTATTATTTCATTATTATTATTATCACATTTTTAAGATCCTGAATGAACAATGAATGAATAAATCCCTTTTTTTCATCTGAATTAAAATGGCACTTTGGTTGGCACATATACAGTTTCTGTTTTTCTGTCAACAAACATCAATACATTCTTAGTTCTCTTGTTTTCATTTTTAACCTGTAATTTTGCATTTTTATCAGGATTCAAAGTCATTTTTATAACATAAAGAAATATTAAATAAATATTAAGAATTATTATAGAAACATTTTGAAAAGAAATAAAAATGATTGGGTGGTAAACTCTTTTTTTTCAACACAGAGGTTGTAAAATGTTCGCTTTATTCGAAAAAAGTGGTTAGATGCTTGTTCAGAGTCCAGCAGGTGTTTGTTCAGCCACTTAATGACTTTGAATCACTGTGGTGGACTTTTTGTGGAGGAACCAAACTCAACAGTGGTTATATGTACACAAATCTATCAAGAATATAACTGCTGCAACAAGACATTTAGTCTCAAGTATCAGAACTTATATAAATCTATATTAATAGATGATGTCTGCCAAAACTTAACACCAAAATAAATCAACAGTTCACTGCGTTCACTTTAACATAGTGTTACATTCATGTTATTTAAAACATCTTTGCAGACAATAAGGTTTTTATTCAGCTCACAAAAGAAAGTTGATGAATGTGAATAAGGCTCATAAGTACAACCGTGAGGTCACTTTTCATTTCCCTTCAATTCCTTTGTATAAAGTTCAGGTTTTGCAACTTTAGAAAAATAGTTGCATATTTGGAAAATATTTTTTACCTGGTTTGTTAAATTTATTCATGAACAAAAACTTACATAAGTTACATAAATATTTAAATTCAAGTAAATGCTGCATCTAAAATCCATGACTTGATTTCATTTCTTTCATTCATTGTGTTTCTGCTTGATGACTCTGGTTGTCTTTAGTGGACCAGTTATTCTCATCAGTCTCTTCATTAACAATTTGCACCTGCAGCCTTCAGTCAAAGTGAACAATGTGTTATGTAAAGTTGTAAATTACTGTGTGAACACTCCACCATCATGCCAACACAGACAGTAATAATCTGCAGCAACTCAGAAAACCCAACATGACAGAGTTATTGGAAAAATCATCCTGATAAGGTTTTCTGTGTGAGTCCATTAAAAAACCTTAAAATCTGAGGAGTAGTAAGGAATAAAAATAATTATTTATTTATTCATCTAATTTTATTATCGTTCATTTTATCTATTAGACTTAGAAAGGATGCTGGAATAACATAAAAATAATTAAACATATGTAGCCTCAGGATCCTTTAACCTACCACATGAATTTTTCCTTTCGTACATTAGGTTGACAGTAATGATAGTCAGTCATGTGATTTTTGTGAGAACCTCGTGAGAACTTGTCAAAAACTTCTCCTGCTGGCTTCCAGCAACATGAACAACTATCTTAATATTAATGAACTATTAATGAATCTGGCTGTGGTTATGGGCAAATGTTTGACTTGTTTCCTGTTTTTACTCTAAACTGACACAACAGGCTCCTCATGTGTCTCTGCTCTCTCCTCCTCCAAGCAGCTCTCTGTGACTCAGCAATGCTGCATTTCAGTTTAAAGATGAGCAGAAATAGATTAGAGACATTTTATACCTTCAAATCCGCTCTTCTAAAAAACCACTTAAGTAACAAAAAAAATAACATGAGAAAAATGCAAATGAAATTTGAAAGTTTTGGAGAGAGGTGGACAAACCTCAGATCAATTTTCAGTGTTTATTCTAAGCTGAACTAACAAAGTCCTCATTTGTCTCTGCTCTCACCTCCAGCAGGGCTCTGTGCTCCCCCAGTGATGATAAACGGTCAAGACAGAGTTGAGTGTGAGATAAGCAACCTGCTACTCTTAGAAATATGTGTTGTAAGGTTGGAACAAACAGCACTGCTGTACAGAGTTGGAAACATCAACTTAGAGGGTGATATGTAACTTAGCTGGTGGGTATGGATGTTGTTAAATGGTAATAGCATGATTATTACTGCAAATACAGCTTTTAATGATGAATAAGATTATCTTTGGTCTTTCAGATATAAATTTGTTGAAATAAAAAAATTCCAACTGTAGATTCATTATTTTGACAATGATCAAGAGAAAATCTGTGTTTTTTATTTATTATACAGGTGGCAACATACATTGATAAAAATCTTAAAACAGATTGTTTTATATCATTACCAAGTAGCTTGATATGAATATAAATGTAAACATTTATGCTTCATCTGTTTATACAAACAGCAAAACTCTTCATGTGAATACGGTGAAGTAATGTAATGTTAACAGAAAATGACTTGATCACAGCAGATGTTTTTAAAATTCTTATTTCAAAATGCCTCAATAGACATGACGTGTTTAAATTAATTTCTTTATTTAGTGCTTGGTGAGGTTACTGTCAGCTCTGTGTTCACTGGTCTGTGTCAGAGTCTCTCCTACTTCAGCAGCTGCAGTCACAGCTCAGTGTCTCTGCAGTCTGACTAAAGGAGGTTTTTGTATGACTACAAATCACTGTGTGAACACTGGCCCGCTATGCACACTCTTACAGTAGTAAACTGCTGCATCTTCAGCCTGAACTCCACTGATGGTCATAGAGAAGTCAGAGCTGCTTCCACTGCCACTAAATCGAGATGGTGTTCCTGAATGTCTTATGCTCACATGTCGAATTAGGAGCTTTGGAGTTTGTCCAGATTTCTGTTGATACCAGAACATACACTGACCATCACCACAGCCAGCAACAGCTTGGTTGGTCCTACAGGTCAGAGTGACAGTGGATCCAGGAGTAAATGTCACTACTGGAGGTTGAGTCACAGTCACCTGACCGCTGCATCCTGCAGACAAAAACAAATCATTCATTTATCAGCAGAAATCAATGAGAGAAAAAGCAGCACATCATGTTTGAAATGTTGCTGAGTGAATGAACCTGTAAAACAGCAGCAGGTCAGCGTCCAGATGAGGATGGTGATGAGAATCATGGTGGTGTGCTTTCTGCTGTGTTGACTGACAGATGTGAGTCTTGCAGTGTTGAACTCACAGGACTATAAACCTTCTCAGTTCTCTGGAGGATCAGCTGATGATGCAAAGCCTCCTCTCTATGGAAATGATTTCTCTGCTCTCAACACACTGAAGGCAAGAAGGGACACAAAGTCAGAAGAAAAATAGTTTGGATTAATACTATTATACATTATACAAACTTTAATGATACCACTGACTTTTTATGGAGGAAATAAAAAGAAAATATAATTCTGCATTTTCAATATCTGGATCAAAACAGCACTTTGGTTGGTAAGCTTACGTCATACTTTTGGTAACAGACATTGCACCTCTATTGTTGTTCTAAGTATATTGCCAAAATCTCATAATTCATGTTTTAGCATTTTACAGTTCCTTAGCTTTTCTTTTTCTTTTTCTGTTTTTGTTGTTAGTAAAACTTTATTTTATGTCTGCCTTTGTGTTTCAATTGGTAGTAGATCAAAAAAAATTATGAAAATGATTTAAAATCATAAATAGTTTTTAGTAAATTTCTTAAATCCTCATTTGGATTTAATGAGGTTTAAACTGTGATGATTTACTTGAGAAAATGTTAATTTTCAGCAGTTTGACACTTGTTCACAGTGCAGGAGGTTTTTGTACGGCCAGTTAATGAATTTGTATCACTGTGGTGGACTTTTGGTGGAGGAACCAAACTCATCGTTGACTGTAAGTACCAGAAATGTTTACTTTGTGCAATACATAGTACTTCTTTAAAAGAAATTTGCAGAGCAGAACAATGCTAAAATTAAATGATTATTAATAGTTAATCATTTTTCATTATTAAGTTGTTAGAGTAAAATTCGGTCAATATTCATTCAGTCTCAGTCAGTTGCCGAAAACAATATTCAATATTCTTTTTGTCATCATTTGTACTTATATAATTAATTTCCAGTTAAATTTTTTAAACTAGTGTTTGGTGTTAGTGAAGTTGTTCCTCTTGAAATATGACTGTTTGATTTGAATTTTATTTTTACTTATGAATTTTTAAAGTAAGTATATAAGTGTGAATTTCTCTTGTGGACATTATTTTTTCGGTGTATTCAGATCAGTTTTGTCTTTGTGGTTCAGTTATTTTACATTTAAAGAAGTGAAAGAAACAGATGTGACATTTGAACCATATTCACACGATTCAGCTGAAAGTCCGAAAAGTATCCTACAGATCAGTTAGTGACTGTAACAGTGATGTTTTTTATCAACAATTACTGTCACTTTTTCAGATGTGTTTACCAGGTTTCATTTCTTTCTTCTTTGTCTTCTTCCCCCCTCTTCTCCACCTTTTCTCCTCCAGTGGGTGTGGTGAGGCCCACTCTGACCGTGCTCCCACACCAGAGCAGTGCCACTCTGGTGTGTCTGGCCAGTGGGGGTTTCCCATTAAATTGGAAGCTCGGCTGGAAAGTGGGGGGCACCAGTACGTCCTCGGGGGTGTCAAACAGCTTGGAGGCCCAGGGTACAGATGGCCGCTACAGCTGGAGCAGCACCCTGAGCTTCTCTGCAGACCAGTGGAGGAAGGCGGGCTCAGTGAGCTGTGAGGCCAGTCTGAGTGGACAGAGCCCCATCACTCAAACCCTGGACCCTGACCACTGCTCAGAGTAGAGCTTCAACAATATTTTATGGCTGTGAAGCTTTTTATATTTTGATGAAGCTACATGTCTCCTCTGTTGTGATATTTCTGCAGACGTTTGACTCTCTATTAATCTAAATGCAGAATTCATCAGCTCTTCATATTATATTGTGCTTTAAAACCATGCTGTAAGAAAGAGAAATCAAGTCTATATCACAAAATAAAATCGCAGCTTGTGAAAAATCACTTTTGTGTTATTGTTTTTCCATTACTTTGCATAGAAATACTTGATCAAACATCCATATTTCTCTAAGATATTTATACATTTTAAAGTGCAGGGTTTTTGTTTTGTTTTTTTATTTTATGTATGTAAATATAATATATCTCTTGTGGTGTGGAGTTGATCAGTTATTGCAGTCTGTCACTCTGCACCTGCAGCCTTCAGCCAGACTGAAGGAGGTTTTTGTACAGCTCTAAATCACTGTGTGAACACTCCACTACCATGGTAGCCCAGACAGTAATAATCTCCAGCATCTTCAGCCTGAAACCCACTGATGGTTAAAGTGTACTGAGAACCAGATCTGATGCCACTGAATCGAGACGGAGTTCCTGAGAAACGACTTGATGTGTAGTATATAAGAAGTTTGGGTGTCTCTCCAGGTTTCTGAAGGTACCAACTGAGAGAACCACCAATATTTGAACTTCCTGTGGCGCTGATGGTCACAGTCCCACCAAGACTGACAGACTTGGCTTCATCAGTCTGAGTCAGAAAATTATTGGCAAATGACTCTGAAATGAAAAGAAAAACATTTTAAAATGTATTTTTATTCACCAAAAACTTCAGAATGAATGTACTCATAAAACGAGCTGAATAAATTTCACCAAACAACATTCTCCTGAAATATTATTTCCTTTTTGAATCTCTCACCCTGACTCAGAAAGCCTAACAAAAGAACCACCAACATTGGAAACACCATCCTGACTCAGTTTTCAGTGGAAGTGCATGCGAGCATGTGTGACAGCAGAACTTAAACTGTGAGGAGCAGTGATGCATGAAAGTGTGCAAAACCCACTGTAGGAGGAAACCACCCACCTCTCCCAATGAAACAGAAAACACAGAGGTCATGTGAGGAGAGGATCATGCAACTTTTTCATTATATTTGTCTCACTAACAGATGCATGGTTCCTCTACTGTCATACATCTGACACTAAAGACCCTGATTGATTTTGATTATTCTGACAAACTGAACTTTATTTTGAAAAAAAGAAATATATGAATAGTGGTTTAAAGGAATGAATAACAAGCTGGTCTAACATTACTCAATTCTCTAAATAGTTTAGTCCTGTACAGCTCTCTAAAACATCTGAGAAAGGGCGTTTATGCTCCATAGTAAAAGCCATAACTCAGGTATTTGATATTTTGAACCATGTACAGATGAACTGTATCTTTTCTGAAAAAAATAAATAAATAAAAAACTTGACTTGTCCTCTAATTTCCTCCACACATCTATTTTTTTCTCAGGCTGTATTGCCATTACTTTGATGACCCCAAATTTTACTGAGAAAGAATGAGTAACATAATTTAATATTTTATATATTTTTTATAAAACACTCTTCAGTTTCTGATGCATTTTGAATTCCTGAAAATAACTGCATTATTTTTTTTTGCTCAGACCTCACAGAGCTGTTTGATTGTAAACTCATCTGATAATAATTATTGAAGCTCAAAAAGACCAAATCCTCAGACTGTGAGGTAAAACGTGTTTTTCTTTAACATACTAACTACTAATTTAACAGGTTGTGCATGTTTAATCAGGTCAGGTCTCTGTCTATGGTATGAAATTAATCTAATCCAAAACAAAGAAAAAAAATCAGTATTCTGGAGTGCTGTCTCTAATCTCCTGCAAGAGATCATCGCTGCAGCACATCAATCCCCAACCAGTTTAATTTGATATTAGTTTTAACTGTACCAGTGTGCTTGTTCTCACACATATGTTTCAACACAGTAGTAATCTAGATCTTCAGCCTGAACTTCACTGATTGTTAGTGTTAATTCAAGTATGGATCTGATTCTGCTGAAACAACAAACAAACCAAACCGACACTAACTTATTGTCAGTACTGAGTTGAGGTAATTACAGATTTCTGTGCTGGCTGTGCAGCTCAGAGAAACGGGCTTATACACTTATAGACAGCTGTCCACCCAGCAAAATATTAAAAACTGTCATTTTACACAAGGACAAATATTTCTGTATCATACTGAAACTATAGAAAACTATTTTGCATCCAGGGTGCACAACAGATATTCAAATTAATGCATGGGTCAGTGAGCACACACCTGCACCACTGGAGTCCGGGTGGATATTTTACATTGCTGCTGTACAAATAGTGCCCTCTTATGTTAAAATAAGAGAATACATATAAAATTGACTGTGATATATGGATCCAAAAAGCAGACTGGACATCGAATCAGGGCACCTTTTTCCCCTTCGGATCAATTTTAATTTTAAAAAACTTAATTTCTGTTTGTACATGTTTTGTCTGTCTATGTCTCGCTTGTCATTTTGTGCCTTTTGCATTCGATGTATTTCTTTATAGTGTGGTTGTATAATTTGGCTTGTTTGGTTATTTGCATTTCCTTATATTGTTTTATGCCATTTTGCATTTTTTTATATAATTGTGGGCTTTTTGTGGTTATTTTATACTTTGTATGTTTTGTCATATTTTCATTGTGGGTTTTTTTTTTCCTGGTTTAAGCTTCTTACTGTGAACACCATTCTTTTGTGGTCAGTTCTTTACCTAGGAGGTCAAAGCGCTAACATTGTTAAAATGAGTGTTAGCATTGTTATTTTTACATCATTTTTATCTTTTTTTTTCCATGATTTTTGCTTTTTGTGATTTTTTTCAAATCTTTGAAAAAAACCTTTCTCTTGCTTTTTAACATATTTGCACATATTTTTGTGCACGCCATCCTTTTATACTAATTTTACATATTTCAAACAACCTTTTTTCCACATTTTGTATGTTACACTCTCATTCTGAGGAAGGGTACAGAAAAATTTCTGTAGCATTGAACATCTCAAAGAGCACAGTGGCCTCCATTCTCCCAAATATTGAAGAACTGAAACCACCATGAGTCTTTCAGACATCAGGGTAGAAGGGCTTTAGACGTGAATCTGGCCAATAACAGGATGATAGTGATTCCCCAGAAAAATGCACCTGAAGGAATCTCAGACCACGAGAAACTAAATTCTCTGGTCTGATGAAATAAAGAACGCTTTAACCTGAATCCCAGACATCATGCGTGGAGGAAATTTGGCACAACTCACCAGCTGACCAATGCCGTTCCTACAGCCAACTTTTGTTTTTCTTGTCAGAACATTTGTGCAGAACATGACTTTGTGTAATCTTGCTGATATTACAGTCAGCTTTGTCTTCACTGGACTGCTTTGCTTTCTCTTCAGCAGTTGCAGTCAGTTCCTGCTGTAACAGCTCAGTGTCTCTGCAGTCTGACTAAGGGAGGTTTTTATACGACTACAAATCACTGTGTGAACACTGCAGCACTGTTTATGTAATGTTGACTCTGACAGTAGTAAACTGCTGCATCTTCAGCCTGAACTCCACTGATGGTCATAGAGAAGTCAGAGCTGCTTCCACTGCCACTAAATCGAGATGGTGTTCCTGACTGAAGCGTTTTTGCAAATTTAATTAGGAGCTTTGGAGTCTGTTCAGATTTTTGTTGATACCAGTATATCTGCTCTTCACCACTAGACCATCTGCGAACAGCTTGGCTGGTCCTACAGGTCAGAGTGACAGTGTTTCCAGGAATAAATGTCACTACCGGAGGTTGAGTCACAGTCACCTAACCCACCAAGACTGACAGACTTGACTTCATCAGTCTGAGTCAGAAAATTATTGGCAAATGACTCTGAAATGAAGAATAAAATGACAAGTTTGTTTTTTAGACACAAACATAAAAAGAACAAAGAAAATTTCATCAAATGTAAAACAGTCTGTGTCTTAAATGTGAGAATCTCTCACCCTGAGAAAGCCTAACAAAAGAACCACCAACATTGGAAACACCATCCTGACTCAGTTTTCAATGAAAGTGCATGAGAGCGTGTGTGACAGCAGAACTTAAACTGTGAGGAGCAGTAATGCATGAAAGTGTGCAAAACCCATTTTAGGAGGTCAGCTGAGGAGAGGATCATTCAATCTTTTCATTCTACATGTATTTCAAAAAAGAAACTTATAAATAGTGTTTTAAAGCTTTTAAATTGTAAACTTATCTAATATTAGTTTGTTGTTTGAATAATTTAGTCCTGCACAGCTCCTGTAAAACCCTGTGATGAAGGGTTTACTCCACAGAAACCAGGTATTTGATATTTTAAACCATGTACAGGTGAATTGGATCTTTCCAAAAATAAAATAAATTGTTTTGTTTTGTTTTGTTTTGGGTTTTTTGTTTGTTTGTTTTAGTTTAATTGTTTTTCTGTTTGTTTTTTGTTGCTTAGATTGTTTGTTGGTTGCTCTTTTACCCATGAGCATACTGTTAGGTTAGTCTTCTAACTCCAGTGATGTGGTGAGTTCCCTTCCAATTACGTCCAAAAAGCTCATTTTAGTCAATTTGTTATATTATGTCTACCAGAGTGTGTTGCAGTTACTTTGATGACAAAACATTCAGTGTGACAGGGATAAAACAATATTACTATTTTGCATACCAGTCTTGTTAAAAAATGAAAATTATAGCATGGGTCAGTGAGAACACCTGCACCTGTGAAGTCTGGGTGGTGCTTGTTTTAATGAGTTATCATTACCATGGTATTAAATTACAGATTATTTACACAGAAAACGTCACATGTGTTTCCTGGTAGTCATTGCTATTCTGTAAGTTTGTTATAAAACAGTATTAATGTTGTTATTAATGTGTTAATAAATACAAAGAAACAGTTTTCCATGTTGCAGCTCTTCTTTTTTCTTATTTCTGTTTATTTCCTGCTGAAACTACCAGGAAATGTTTCCAAATAGGTTATTAATATGTTATTATATAGAAACAGGCAGCTTTGTATTTTGCATGCTTACACAGAAACTACCACAGGTAATTGAGTGGTAATAGCTTAGAAATTAACATATTATTATTTTCTTTTTCTGCCTTATTATACTACTACTAACACCATTTATTGATAAAAATGCCATCGCAAAGTTCTCTATTATATTATATTTATAGTCTCTGCATTGTTGGAAATCATTCATATGGCTCTCTACTTACATTTTGTTCAGGTCAGCTGACCACAGCTACACACACATACACACAAGCAAAAGCAATTTACTGGAGCTCACAACACAAATTATGATGTGACTTATTTCTAAGTAATTATTTTCCCCACACTGCACCTCAACACCCACTCTTAGGGCTCCCCCTCCTTCAAATTTTCACTTTAATCTCTGGTTGACTCATGTTTGTCAGCATAGCACAAACTTTTTGCAAGTTAAATTCTCTTTATGATATCTTAGGTTTTGTTTGTTTGGGGGGGGGGGGGGGGGGGTTGTTTGGTTTTTTTTACATATAATGACAAACACAATGAGTTCAATTTATTATTTACAATTAAAACTGTAAATCCTTATGTTAAAATGCCCTTGAATGTGTTTATTTCTCAGTGAAGTTACTGTAAGGCCTGTGTTCAGTGGTCTGTGCCAGAGTCTCTTCTTAGCTGCAGTCAGTTCCTGCTGTAACAGCTCAGTGTCTCTGCAGTCTGACTGAGGGAGGTTTTTGTACGACTACAAATCACTGTGTGAACACCCAAGCACTGTTTATGTTATGTTGACTCTGACAGTAGTAAACTGCTGCATCGTCAGCCTGAACTCCACTGATGGTCATAGAGAAGTCAGAGCTGCTTCCACTGCCACTAAATCGAGATGGTGTTCCTGACTGAAGTGTTTTTGCAAGTTTAATTAGGAGCTTTGGAGTCTGTCCAGATTTTTGTTGATACCAGAACATGGCGTCACCATCAGACCATCTCTGAACAGCTTGGTTGGTCCTACAAGCCATTGTCACAGTGGATTCAGGATTAGATGTCACTACTGGAGGTTGAGTCACAGTCACCTGACCGCTGCATCCTGCAGACAAAAACAAATCATTCATTTATCAGCAGAAATCAATGAGAGAAAAAGCAGCACATCATGTTTGAAATGTTGCTGAGTGAATGAACCTGTAAAACAGCAGCAGGTCAGCGTCCAGATGAGGATGGTGATGAGAGTCATGGTGGTTGTGCTTTCTGCTGTGTTGACTGACAGATGTAAGTCCTGCAGTGTTGAACTCACAGGACTATAAACCTTCTCAGTTCTCTGGAGGATCAGCTGATGATGCAAAGCCTCCTCTCTATGGAAATGATTTCTCTGTTCTCAGTACACCGAAGGAAACTTTGTGGCACAAAAGCAAAAGAAAATAGTTTTGAACTAATACCTTTAAAGATTTTATGGAATACAGAAAAATATATTGGAAACATATTTACATATTTTTAACACCTGGATTAAAATGGCACTCTGGTTTGTATGTTTACTTTTTGATTTTAGTATCAACAAATACAATATACCTGAAAAAACTGTCTTTGTTATATTCTCATAGTTTCAGAATTCATGATTTCTTGAAACGTTTCTCTCTCTTTGCTGTTTTAAACAGTTTTCTTTGTGTGAGGTTTCCTTTAAAATAAATATGTGTAATGTGAAAATTAAGTTTTGTCTTTCAATTCTTAATGCTAAAAATACGATTATGATAATCATGATTTAAAATTATTAAACACTTTAAGTCACTTTAATGAAATCATCTTCTGCATTTAATAAGGTGTGCTGTGATGTTTTACATGAAAAAAGGTTCATTTTCAGTGGTTAGAGGTTTGATCAGAGTGCAGGAGGTTTTTGTATGGCCACTTAATGAGTTTGTATCACTGTGGTTGACTTTTGGTGGAGGAACCAAACTCATCGTTGACTGTAAGTACCAGAAATTTTAATTTACTATCATTACAAAACATTTTATTAAATTTTGAAAAGATATTTGATCAAGTTTGGTGATTGTTGTTGATCATTTTCATTATTTATAAAACAAAGTTGATCTCACAGTCTGCAAAATAACTTCCCTAAGAAACTCATTTAGTTTTACAAATATCAGAATTTATTTTTTAAAACTAATGCAAAAAAACACAAAAAAACACACACAAAAAAAAAATATTTTGTTCCCTTTTCATTTTTAAGTTTCTATGAAATGTTAATTCATATATTTTTTAGTATTTCCCAGTTAAAATATTTCAGGTTTTGTTATTTTCAAGCTTTGATTGTCAAATATAGTGTTTGTGGATTTATTTCTTTATTGTTTCTATTTTGAAAATATCAGTATTTTATGGATTTCCCCCAAAATAAAAAGTGTCAGTAAACACAGACCAGCTTTGAGTTCATGGATGACTGATTGTACTTGTAGTTTAAAAGGAAGTGAAAAAAGCAGATGACAAAGTTTAAACTGTACGTGAGTGTTTCAACTCTGTGAGTGTGACATTAAAAATTATCACATAGATGAGATATTGACTGTAAAACATTAAAGAAATAATAATATTCATCATTCAACAATGATTAAACACCATGTAGGTATTTCTTTCCTGCTTTCATTCTTATGTCTTTGGTTGCTCTTCTTCCCTCTCTCTCCTCCAGTGGGTGTGTTGAGGCCCACCCTCACTGTCCTCCCTCCATCCAAAGATGAAGAGAAGCAGTGCAGTGCCACTCTGGTGTGTTTGGCCACTGGCGGCTTCCCTTCAAACTGGAAGCTGGGCTGGAAGGTGGGGAGCACCAGCACATCCTCAGGTGTGTTAAGCAGCCTGGAGGTCTTGGGGACAGACGGTCGCTACAGCTGGAGCAGCACCCTGAGCCTCTCTGCAGACCAGTGGAAGAAGGCGGGCTCAGTAAGCTGTGAGGCCAGTCTGAGTGGACAGAGCCCCGTCGCTCAAACCCTGGACCCTGACCACTGCTCAGAGTAGAGCTTCAGCAACACTTCCTGTCTCCAAATAACACTGTGTTTCCTCTGTTGCAATATTTCTGAAAACAAAAATCATTCTCCATTGATGTGCATGCAAATTTCACCAACCAATCTTATCCATATTCTGCTTTAAAAATATGCTGTTAAAAAAACAAGTCATAACAAAATAAAAGCTTCTGAAAAATCACTTTTCTGTAATCATTGTGCCAATACTTTATTGCACATAAATGCTTATTAAACCCTCATATTTCTATCTGAAATATGGACAGTTTTGAAGTCCAGTAAATATTTCATAACATTTTATAGTTGTTTTTGTTTTTTTGCCTTATTTACTTATGAACATTTAATTAAAAATCTTTATAATCCCAGCAATGTAGTTCTTCAGTTTGTTTAGATTCATTGTGTTTGTGTTTGATGGAGCAGTTTTTGTCATTGCAGTCTGTCTCTGCACCTGCAGCCTTCAGTCAGACTGAAAGAGGTTTTTGTACAGCTCTAAATCACTGTGTGAACACTCCACCACCATGGTAGCCCAAACAAAAACCACTGATGGTTAAAGTGTACTGAGAACCAGATCTGCTGCCACTTGAACGAGTCAGAGTTCCTGAGAAGAAAGTTAATGATGAGGCTGTCCAGTTTTTTGAAGGTACCAACTGAGATCAGCACCAATATTTGAACTCCCTGTAGCACTGATGGTCACAGTCCCACCAAGACTGACAGACTTGGTTTTATCAGTCAGAGTCAGAAAATTATTGGCAAATGACTCTGAAATGAAGAATAAAATGACAAGTTTGTTTTTTAGACACAAACATAAAAAGAACAAAGAAAATTTCATCAAATATAAAACAGTCTGTGTCTTAAATGTGAGAATCTCTCACCCTGACTCAGAAAGCCTAACAAAAGAACCACCAACATTGGAAACACCATCCTGACTCAGTTTTCAGTGGAAGTGCATGAGAGCGTGTGTGACAGCAGAACTTAAACTGTGAGGAGCAGTGATGCATGAAAGTGTGCAAAACTCGTTTTAGGAAGAAACCACCCACCTCTCCCAATGAAACCCAAAACACAGAGGTCAGCTGAGGAGAGGATCATTTAATCTTTTCATTTTATTTATATATCCTATTTTTGTGTACTGGTCATCATGATTGTGTTCTACTTTCTTTCCTACCTGAAATATTTTTACCATATTATGTATTGTCATCCATCCATCCATCCATCTTCATCCGCTTTATCTGGGGCCGGGTCGCGGGGGCAGCAGCCTAAGCAAAGAGGCCCAGACCTCCCTCTCCCCAGCCACCTCCTCCAGCTCATCCGGGGGAACACCAAGGCGTTCCCAGGCCAGCCGAGAGATATAATCTCTCCAGCGTGTCCTGGGTCTGCCCCGGGGCCTCCTCCCGGTGGGACATGCCTGGAACACCTCACCCAGGAGGCGCCCAGGGGGCATCCTTGTCAGATGCCCAAACCATATTATGTATTATCATCTAGATATTAATTATGCTGTGAAAGAGTATCCTCTACACGCATATGCGAATCTAATGTATTCATGTGTAGTCTTCATTTAAACTTATTAGGATTCTGCATCAGTGTTTCCAGTTCAGTTTTTAATAGGTTATTAATATGTTATTATATAGAAAAAGGCTGCTTTGCATTTTGCATGCTATCACTCTTGAGCCAGGGCGATCGTGGCTCAAGAGTTGGGAGTTCGCCTTGTAATCGGAAGGTTGCCGGTTCGAGCCCCGGCTCGGACAGTCTCGGTCGTTGTGTCCTTGGGCAAGACACTTCACCTACCGTCTACTGGTGTTGGCCAGAAGGGCCGATGGCGCGATATGGCAGCCTCGCTTCTGTCAGTCTGCCCCAGGGCAGCTGTGGCTACAACTGTAGCTTGCCTCCACCAGTGTGTGAATGTGAGAGTGAATGGGTGGATGACTGGACGTGTAAAAGCGCTTTGGGGTCCCTAGGCGGGACTAGTAAAAGCGCTATACAAATACAGGCCATTTACCATTTACCATATTACACAGAAACTACCACAGGTCGTAAGTAGAGTGGTAATAGCTTAGAAATTATCACATTATAATTTTCTTTTTGGGGGGAGCAGCACAGTGGCACAATGGTTAGCACTGTTGCTGCAGAGCAAGAAGGTCCTGAATTCAGTTCCACCACCAGTGGAGTTTGCGTGTTCTTCCCGTGTTTGTGTGGGTTCACCCTGGGTACTCTGGCTTCCTCCCACTGTCCAAAGACATGCAGTTCTTGGGGATAGGTTAGTTGGTAACTCTAAATTGCCTGTGGGAGTGAATGTGAGTGTGAATGGTTGTCTATCTCTGTGTGTTAGCCCTGTGCTATAGTAAATGTGTCTTTTATATTATCTTTATAGTCGCTGCGTAGTTGGAAATCAGTCATATGGCTCTCTACTTACATTTTGTTCAGGTCAGCTGACAACAGCTACACACACATACACACAAGGAGGCTCCCCCTCCTTCAAAATTTCACTTTAATCTCTGGTTGACTCATGTTTGTCAGCATAGCACAAATGTTTTGCAATAACCACAAATTCTCTTTATGATATCTTAGGTTTTGTTTGTTGGGAAGGGGGGGGGGGTGTTCTTAGATAATGACAAGCACAATGGGTTAAATTTATTATTTACAATTAAAACTATCTACTACATGATTTCAGTTGATGTTTCAATATGTCAATAGCTTGAAAATGGTGAGGAATTGTATGAAAATGATGTGACATAACACAGTAGTAAAAAACTTGAAACTGACAGTTGGTTTTTGTTGTTTTCTTGTGTCATAGTGAGCAAACTTAATATGAATACAAAGATAATAATTATATATTTTATTTGTTCATATGAACGACTACTCTTGTTGTGACTACAGTCAGGAAATCTAACCAAGAAGTAGTTGTAATATTTTCATTAAAAATGTAATTATTTATTTATTTAAATCCTTGTGTTAAAATGCCCTTGAATGTGTTTATTGCTCAGGGAGGTTACTGTGAGGTCTGTGTCAGAGTTTCTTCCTCTTCAGCAGCTGTACTCAGTTCCTGCTGTAACAGCTCAGTGTCTCTGCAGTCTGACTGAGGGAGGTTTTTGTACGACTACAAATCACTGTGTGAACCTGCCACCACTGTGGTAACTCTGACAGTAGTAAACTGCTGCATCGTCAGCCTGAACTCCACTGATGGTCATAGAGAAGTCAGAGCTGCTTCCACTGCCACTAAATCGAGATGGTGTTCCTGACTGAAGTGTTTTTGCAAGTTTAATTAGGAGCTTTGGAGTCTGTCCAGATTTTTGTTGATACCAGAAGATGGCGTCACCATCAGACCATCTGTAAACAGCTTGGCTGGTCCTACAGGTCAGAGTGACAGTGGATCCAGGAGTAGATGTCACTACTGGAGGTTGAGTCACAGTCACCTGACCGCTGCATCCTGCAGACAAAAACAAATCATTCATTTATCAGCAGAAATCAATGAGAGAAAAAGCAGCACATCGTGTTTGAAATGTTGCTGAGTGAATGAACCTGTAAAACAGCAGCAGGTCAGCATCCAGATGAGGATGGTGATGAGAGTCATGGTGGTTGTGCTTTCTGCTGTGTTGACTGACAGATGTGAGTCCTGCAGTGTTGAAGTCACAGGACTATAAACCTTCTCAGTTCTCTGGAGGATCAGCTGATGATGCAAAGCCTCCTCTCTATGGAAATGATTTCTCTCCTCTCAACACACTGAAGGAAATTTATATATCTTATTTTTGTTTATTGGACATTTTGAATGTGTTCTACTTTCTTTCCTACCTGAAATATTTTTTACTATTTTATGTATTGTCATCTAGATATTAATTATGCTGTGAAAGAGTATCCTCTACACGCATATGTGAATCTAATGTATTCATGTGTATTCTTCATTCAATTTTAATTATTAGGATTCTGCATATGTTTTCCCAGTTCATTCAATTAAGTTTTTAATAGGTTAATAATATGTTATTATATAGAAACAGGCAGCTTTACATTTTGCATGCTTATTACATGGAACTACCACAGGTAATTGAGTGGTAATAGCTTAGAAAACAAATCATTCATTTATCAACAAAAATAAATGAGGGAAAAAGCAGCACATCATGCTTGAAATGTTGCTTGGTTTCATCAGTCTGAGTCAAAAAGTTATTGGCAAATGAGCCTGAAATGAAGAAGAAAAAAAACTAACCAACAAAAGAACCTTTTTTGACCTCAAATTTTACTGAGAAAGAATGAGTAACGTATTTTAATATTTAATATAATTTTTAAATTTAATTTATAACACACTCTGCAGTTTCAGATGCATTTTGAGTTCCTGAAAATAACTGCATTATTATTGCATTAACATGATGATGCTGGCATTTTTGCTCAGACCTCACAGAGCTGTTTGATTCTAAACTCATCTGATAATAACTATTGAAGCTCAAAAAGACCAAATCCTCAGACTCTAAAGTAAAACTTGTTTTGTTTTAACATACTAACTACTAATCTAGCAGGTTGTATATGTTACTGCATGTTTACTTATAAAGTCAAGTCTCTGTCTATGGTATGAAACTAATCTAATCCAAAGAAAAAAATCTGTATTCTGGAGTTTATTTTACCTTGTGCTTTGGAACTATATTCTGTGAACAACCTTTGTTTCTGCAGAAGGAAACTGTTTGCTTAACTGAAGTGTGAAGCTGAAAAAAGGAGCGCAAATGTCAATTTCACTGCCCCTTAATGAGTATCAGGGACTTTCTGTTTAACAGTGTTGTCTCTAATCTCCTCCTAGAGATCATCGCTGCAACACATCAGTCCCTAGTTTAATTTGATATTAGTATAACTAATGTGCTTGTTCTCACACATATGTTTCAACACAGCATTAATTTAGATCTTCATAAGTTCTGAGTTGAGGTAATTACAGATTTCTGTGCTGGCTGTGCCGCTCAGAGAGACGGCCTTATAGACTTATAGACAGCTGTCCACCCAGCAAAATATTAAAAACTGTCATTTTACAGAAGGACAAAAAATTCTGTATCATACTGAAACTATAGAAAACTATTTTGCATCCAGGGTGTGTGACAGATGTTCAAATTAATGCATGGGTCAGTGAGCACACACCTGCACCAATGGAGTCCGGGTGGAAATTGTACATTGCTGCTGTACAAATAGTGCCCTCTTATGTCAAAATAAGAGAATACACATAAAATTGACTCTGATACACAGATCCAAAAAGCAGACTGGACATCAATGAAAAAACACATTTTCTTTGTCTCCTTCTGGCCAATTGTAATTTTTTTTTATTCATTTCTGTTAAGGTTTTTATACATGTTTTGTCTGTCTGTGTCTCAGTTGCCATTTTGTGACTTTTGCATTCAATGTATTTCTTTATAGTGTGTTTTTATACTTTGGCTTATGTGGTTATTAGTTTGCTTATTTGCATTTCCTTATATTGTTTTATGCCATTTTGCATTTTTTTATATAATTGCGCGCTATTTGTGGTTATTTCATATTTTTTTTGTCACCATGGTTCACACTGTTTATTGTCTTTGCACTGAGTTACTGTGAACACCCTTCTTTTGTGGTCAGTTCTTCTCCTAGAGGTCAAAACACTCTAACACTGTTAAAATGACTGTTAGCATTTTTACCAATACTAATTTAACCATGATACACACTGACCAAGACACCAATCTCCTTATACTGTTTTACGTCATTTGTATTTTTTTACACGATTTTCTGCTTTTTGTGGTTATTTTAAAATCTCAGATTCGGAGCATTTCTGTTATTATTTCTTTTTCTATTTAATACCATTTAATATATCTGCACATATTTTTGTGCACACCGTCCTTTTGTAGCCATTTTACATATTTCAAACAACTTCTTTCCACATTTTGTATGTTACAGTAAAATCTGGCCTGGCTTTCACTCAGGAGAAGAGTGGACTCTACAGCAGCAGCAGTCTGAGTCTGAGCCAGGAGAGCTGGATGAATGGTCAGGGTCATCCATCATGACTACATGCAGTTAAGGTCTCTCCACAACGTGGACTAAAGATTAAATTGCACTCAACATTACAACCCTGTGACAAGAAACATAATCAAGATCAATTTCAAATAAAAGTAAATATATGTTTTATATTAAATGTTTAATATTAAAGTTTGTATTGTAAATACATGTATAATGTACGGGTATCCTGTTTGTGCGATATGTGAAGTTATTTTTTTACATTTGCATTATATTGTAAATGTGGAACACTTTGTGACTTAGTCTATGTCTTAAATGTCAGAACTCTATTTTAAAAACTGTTAGAACATCTTATTATTATGTTACCTTATTGTGTGCAGTGCATTGGAAGTAATACAAAATGTAGAGAAGAAAATACAATGTACTACAGATTTTTAAGACTGTAGTGCCACTTCAATGAAGATCCTTTCAGTAACTGACCACCAATCTATCACACAGTGAAGGTTATAACCCGTTATTTATTGTTTCAGTAACATAACATGTTTTAGTTTTGTCTATTCTGTATTATTGTAGGGCCTTTTCCTTACAATATAAAGCTCTCTGAGGCAACTGTTGTGATTTAGCTGTAATTTAGTGGATTATGTGACAGTAAATAATATGTTTCTATTCTATTAGTTGATCAGTTCAAGAAGAAAACTACATTTACTGTTTTTTAGCAGAGTTAAATCAGTATGTTTAAGCTTTTAGTTTCTTCAGTTGTATTTATATTCTTGTCTTTGTGCTCTTTTTGTGTTCACTGGGCCAGTAACTTTCATCACAGCCTCTGCACCAGCTATCTGCACCTGCAGCCTTCAGTCTTACTGAAGGAGGTTTTTGTACAGCTATATATCACTGTGTGAATGCTGCACCATGATCACCCAGACAATAATAATCTCCAGCATCTTCAGCCTGAACACCACTGATGGTTAAAGTGTACTGAGAATCAGATCTACTGCCACTGAATCGTGACGGAGTTCCTGAGGAGCGAGTTGATGCTGTGTATATAAGTAGTTTGGGAGGCTGTCCAGGTTTCTGAAGGTACCAACTGAGATCAGCACCAATATTTGAACTCCCTGTGGCGCTGATGGTCACGGTCCCACCAAGACTGACAGACTTGGTTTTATCAGTCTGAGTCAGAAAGTTATTGGCAAATGACTCTGAAATGAAGAAATAAAACAAAAACTTTAACAATATCTTTTGACTTTCAAATAGTAAACATCAGTGAGGCATTTTAAACTCACAAACTCAATGTACACAGAAAGAGCAGATAACATGTCACCAAACATAAAATTTGTTTTATATGTCAGAAATGTTTTCAAAACTCTCACCCTGACTCAGAAAGCCTAACAAAAGAACCACCAACATTGGAAACACCATCCTGACTCAGTTTTCAGTGGAAGTGCGTGAGAGCATGTGTGACAGCAGAACTTAAACTGTGAGGAGCAGTGATGCATGAAAGTGTGCAAAACACACTGTAGGAGGAAACCACCCACCTCTCCCAATGAAACAGAAAACACAGAGGTCATGTGAGGAGAGGCTCATTCAACCTCTCCATTATATTTGTGTCATTAACAGGGCCCATATTAGTTGGTCGCCAGATACTGGTTGGTTCATTTTGCTCATTCTGACAAACCAAATCTATATTTAAATGCAAATACATGAACAAAAATTAAAAGGAAGGTATATTAAACTGATGTAATATTATCTTTTTTCTATGTGCTGAAAGATGTTCGGTTCTACACAACTCATGACAGCATAAATCTATGAAAACCCAACAGGTTTGAGCTGATTTCTTTACAGGTACCTGTGCTGACTGTACAGCTCGGAGAGACGGTATCGCCTTGTTTTATAGACATTGATAATTGTGTGTCAGAATCAGAGCTATAGGTTAGCTGTCAGTCCAGTAAAATATTTAAAATATATATTTTTAAAGATGTTTTTTTTATCTTTGCATAATAAAAACTTTTTTTCAAAAATGTTTTTTTCTGGGATGATAATATGGGATATATAGCAAATATTCAAATTACAGCATGGGTCAGTGAACACACCTGCACCTGGAGAGTCTGCATGGGAAATTATACCCCTTTGTTTATATGAAAACAAATAGTGCCCTCTTGTGTCATAAAAAGAGAATACACATAAAATTAAATCCACCAAATTGATACAAAAAGCAAACTGGACATCGGAGCGACTCTGAAAGAGACACAAAATTACAGGAGTGACTTAAAAAAAATATGCCCTGCCTCTTTCTAGTGATCTATATTAAAAATAATAATAATTGCTATAATGATCTTTGTCGAGAGTTTGTGTTTCTTTGCAATTTTGCATTTACATACATTATTTTACAGTATTTTGCATTGCTTAACATGACTATTTCCTTTTGGTATTTTATTTCACACCTCATATTTGTTTGTAGTGTTTTGTAGTCATTTTTTCCTGTTTCATACCTTTTTTTTATTGCATCCATTTATGGTCATTTTTCACCTCCGAGAAGACAAAAACTGTCACTTTGTTTGAAGTGTGACAGTCACTTAACATAACAGTTTATCCGTGCATCTCATTAATTGAGATCCAAATCTCTGAGGCCAAACTTTAACTACAATTTACATTATGTCTAAATTTTATTCAGTGACAGAAATTATTCTTTTCAATCTCACATATTTCTAACTGGAACAGGTGTTCTGGTTAAAAAACACATAATGATGTATATTATTGTGTCCTAAGGATTTGTGAAACTTGTTGAGTAAATACATCAACAAGTTTCAGTGTTTGCAGTGATTGTCTAAAGTTTCTGGAAATTGAAACAGTCTCATTTGTTACTCCAGCCACCTAAAACAAATTTCATAATACTATGTGTCTAAGCGTTATCATTATATTGTGATTTTTGAGTGCAGATTGCATAGTTCAGGAAACCAAAGACGAATTTTTAAAAAAAAGAATCTGAAAAAAAAAAACAGAAATCCTCTTTTGTTGTGTTCATTTTATATAATATTTTATATTTTATATAATAAAACAATCATGTGCATAGTAAGAGCTGTTCAAAATACCGAACATTACACAAAGTACAAAATATACAAAAGAAACCTGCAACATCTCCAACTACCACCAGAGGGCTGAAACGCAGAACTTCAGAACATTTTTCTTCCAATTAAAAAAAATGAAAACGTTTCATTCACAAAAAAAAAGACTACAAGCAAAAGACCTGAATATTCCTAGAATTAATCTATGCACAAGATTAATAAGGAAGATCAAGATTCACTTATCTTTCATCATTACTGGGTGTCAGGCTTCTCTATTCCTTACAACACTTTCACTTTTCTCTTGCTGTCTAACTTAACTCCATTTTCTTGTCCCCCTTCTGCCAACCAGTCAGCCTCTGTCTGATGATCATTAAATCTCACTGCTTTTCTGTCATTCTGCCTTTGAGACTCTCATTGTTACTTCCTGCCTCTTCCACATCCCTACCTCAATAGAGATCCTCACACTTATCGCCACCTGCTTCATCTCCACCACCAGCGTCTAGACTCCAGGGGTCCTGTTCTACTTCCTGTTCTACATAGCACTATGGGGGCATAATTGCTAAATAGCTGTATTTCAATAAATCATGTTCAGTTCCTTCAAAATCATGTCTCCTTATTAAGGTACATGTGATACTAAAGCACAGTGAGATAAATTTCACTAGTGATGTCTCAGTTTTACCTTAGTTAGCCATGAGTGTGACAACCATTATGCCAAGCATAAAGCAGTATAAACTGTTATCTCAATATAAATACACAGAATCTGTAGTCAAAGGCAAGATAATCACTGAAATGCCATCTGCTGTGAAAAGTGCATATTTTCTCGATCATATCTCCTTGTACCTTGTACCAGCTAGAACACAATATGGCAGATTTCTTTCCTGACATTAAAAGAATGTATAGTGTCACTGGACCATATTTACTAATAGTTGTATATACACAAATAGTGCATATATGAATGTTCCATCTGCCAATCTGTGATTTATCAATATTTTCATACCTGAATTTGTTTGTACTTCAGTTCATTAGTGGTCTTGGTAGTGCTCATTTTGAGTCCCTATATCTTTCTGAAACATTCACTAATGTTCATCTACTGGTTTTTATATGATACATTGAATTCTATTAAATGTAAATGTATTATCATGCACTGTAGCTTCTTGAATCCAAGATTATAAGCATTAGAATTAATGACTGAACTTTTATTTTAGCTGTAAAAGTATCAATGGGAAGGTGGTCAATTTTTACCATTTTAATGTTGCAAAAATAATCTTATGAACATTAACTATTATTAACACACATTTGATCTTATGATTTAATACACTTGAGGAAAAATATATATATATATATTTTAAAAGACTGGAAATATGGCAAATGTCATATTAGAAAAAATATTGACATTTTGGATAATTCTATTAACTGGCAAAAGGATGAGGCACATAA
Organism: Neolamprologus brichardi; assembly: GCF_056152115.1. Taxonomy (NCBI): domain Eukaryota; kingdom Metazoa; phylum Chordata; class Actinopteri; order Cichliformes; family Cichlidae; genus Neolamprologus; species Neolamprologus brichardi. The sequence continues at coordinate 12,002,396 of NC_142122.1, read as the reverse complement.
TCAATAGTGGGTCATGACAAATCCCACTAGGGCAGCGGTCCCCAACCTTTTTTGCGCCACGGACCGGTTTATGCCCGACAATATTTTCACGGACCGGCCTTTAAGGTGTCGCGGATGAATACAACAAAATAAAACTAGTACCGGTACCGAAAAAAAGAAAATCTATTCATAACACACGTGAAAAGACCAAGGAAAACCGAGTAAACGATAAAAACGTTAACAAAATAACGTTGAAAACCGATAAAAACCCTGAAAATTTCACACCTGAGCCTTAACTCTCACGGCCCAGTACCAAACAACTCACGGACCGGTACCAGGCCCGGGGGTTGGGGACCGCTGCACTAGGGTGTAAATACCAGGGGCTTTCCATTTGGTTTTAGAACTGAAGAAGCTTCTTTGATGAGAGGAAACTCATCTTCAACAAACTTACAGAAGTCCAGTGACTTTCTTTCCAAGCTCCCAAGACATGAAATTGCACTGATTGTTTTTTTATTTCAGGATCATTGTGTGAAGCACGGAGATTTCAAGATCCTAGCAACACCCTTGCTTTATAGTTATACAACCAATTCACAGTTTGCGGTATAATTATCTCTGACACGTATACTGTGATTTCCCTGGGCTGTATTTCAGGTCATGAAAGGTGACCAATTTTATTCACTTCATCAGTCATCTTTAACGGCTTGGCTGATTAGTTTCTAATTTCAGGTAAAGTCTAAAAAAACGTATAGTTTGCAAGGTTTAATTTAGCTACGTTAACACATTTTAACTTTCCTAATATAATCCCATTCATTCACCAGAATGCATCACCCCAAATACGCCAAAAACAACTTGTTTCACAACTGTTTATTTATTCAAAACTCAAAAGATGAGTGTTCTGTAGATGTTTATATGGTCGATGAATGCGAGTTCCAGAGTAGATAACAGCCAGTTTGCAAAGTAAAAATAGCTAGGGAAGGACAAGGAGAGCTCCTTGTTTGATGACCAGTCAACTGGTCTTAGATCTCTAAATAATGACTTTCTCTGAGACACCTCTAAAACCCTGGGCAACCCTTTACAGCAAATTTAAAGTATAAACACAGCATGATTAGCAGTAAAACGTGTGAAAATGCCTCTGTTTTTAATTCAGCGTCAGGCTTCTTCATATTGTAGAGTTAAACCTTTAGATCTGCTACACTCGATAACCAAGTTTCCAGAATCCAGGTGCTTTTCCACCTTTACATTTTACACCTAAATAGACTGCAGTATGTCAGCCTAAAAAGATACAATGGCAATTAACCAGGATCGTGCGACATCCAAGAAAATCTGCACACAAAATACACATACAAAATATCACTCATTCACAGTCAATGTGTAACATTCTCATGCTCAGATATGTTGCTGATCAATAATGAATAATTGCAGAGCACTTATCATAAGTCTTGAGTCATTACACCAAAGAATTTCCTTCAGCATTTCTACATGCCATGGACCCACCGTCACAGAAACCAAAAGCTTGACTGAAGCACAAACCGATATGAGTAACACACATGGCCTCAGCTTTCAGTTCACGTACAGTAGGTCTGCACCAATTTTGCTACAGAAAGTTAAATGAAATATAAATAATAAATAATAAAGTGTTAATAAAAAGTCAGTTTTGTTACAGTTTTAGTAGCTCAAGGAGTGTCCTGATTGCACATGGGAGCAGTGTTGTTCTGTGCTCTAACAGTAGTATTAACAACGCACCAAAGGCAAATAAGTTACTCCATAAAGAGCAAAGACGTTGTTCCTTCGGTAATCAAAATGTCGGTAATATTTACAGACTTAAACTCAACTGTTCGCCTTAACAACCTCCATGCCAGCCAGCTCTCGGCTCTATTTTCTGCATTACTCATGCTGAAATAACTGGGATGTGTCATACATTACTGTTATTGTTACTGTGTAAATGGAGGCAGGGGGGAGCAGCAAATGATAATACGGAGATGTTGTGAAGAGTGTGTAGATGGCCAGAGAATGGAGGGGAAGGTTACCAAGAGATATGCAAATGAGAAAGAAAGGAAAACACAGACAGAAAGCTGGGATGATGGTGAGTATTTACAGAAAGCGTGCAAAGAGGAGAAAAAAAATGAGGGAAAAAAGAAAAGGGGAAGAAAGATGGAGATGTTTGAGGGGAGGGACACGATGGGTTCAGTATTCATCCTGGTCCAGGTGAGCTTGCTCATCGAGGTCTTCATCATCTGGAGGTGCAAAGCCTTCCTAAGATACAGAAAAAAATATATATATATATATTATCATATCACCATATTAGAGCACTTTGCTCTCACACTGCAGGCTTACTTGTTGTTCCTAGAGTATTTAAAGTAGAATGGAAGGTGAGCCTTCAGTTTTCAGGCCCCTCTTCTATGGAAGCAGCTTCTAGTTTTGGTAACCAAACTTTTAAGATTAGGCTTAAAACTTTCCTTTCTATAATTAGGGCTGGATCAGGTGACCCCGAATCCTCCCTTAGTTATGCTGCAATAGGCGTAGGCTGCTGGGGGATTCCCATGACCCTGTAGTGTGTTCTCCACACCTGTTACATTTTTGCACTGATCATCCCCTGCATTCATGTATATATCAATCTGCTTAGCACTTTTTATTTTTATTTAAGTGTTTGTCTTATCGTATGTCTCGCACAAAGTACCTAATTATCTAATATCTTAGTTATCTATTAGCACAGTTGATCTAAATTCAGACAAAAAATTCAAAATCCAAGTAGAAAAAGTTATATTTCTTACTGTAAAACCCACAAACATGTTTAACGAATCATTTTCATAACTTGAAATGCAAATAGAAATTGTACATTTCTAAAAATTATGCACAAGTTTTGCAAACAGCAAAGTTATATGGTACTATTTACCTAACAATGCAGCCAAGGCCTCAGGCGTTTTTTTTTTAACCATTTAAATCTATTTACAGAACAATCAGGTGTGCTGCATCAAATAAGAAGGCACACAAATTATTTGTGCCAGTCCAAAAAATGTAGTTTGTGTTCAGTATAAGACAGAGGAGAACACCACAGGCCTAAACCCTGCAGGTCTGACAGCAGGAGGTGCATCAGTCCTGTTTTCCATGCGGGAACAGCGTTTACACTGGAATCTGCCTTTGACGGCTTTTTTTTGGAGAAAATATGAAATTCAGCAGTCTAACTGACACACAATACAAGACAATAACTACACAACACACTAACTACAGCCTCCAAACACACTAAACGTCACTAATGTCACACACGAAAACTCGCTCTCTCTCTGTCTTTCGCTTGCCCGCTTTCCATCGCGGGTGTCACTCCTAAAAAGTTCCCCTTCTCCCTAAACAACCAAATGTCACATGTTGCCTTATCATTTTTTTTGATTGGCTGACATGGTAAACTCTAACACCAATAGGGAAGGAGTGTTTTTTCTTTTTCTTTTTTCACTCGCAAGCGGAGAGTGTTTGCTAGCGCTGTCTGTAGAAAACGCCGTTTTTACTGTTCTTCCTGCTGTAAACACCACTGTTTTGTTCAGAAAAAAACATTGCGTGTATTTTTTATCATAACTCTGGTTTTACGTGGCCCATCGACACAATTCAAAAACTGGTATATAGTTTGAAGTCCGCACTTTGACGTGCTGCATCTTGTAGCTGTGTCGTCTTAAATTGATCATGTGATTTTGACGTGCCGGCGCGTCCGGCGACCCCAGAAGGTTAAAAAAGCGCCTTGAGACAGCTGATGTTGTGATTTGGCGTTGTATAAATTGAATTGAATTGAACTGAATTGAAAGCAAGGAAGGCAGAAAACCTGATAATATTTTATCAGGTCTTCTGCCCTCCTTGCTTTTAACTGTCAACAGTGGAGAGAGTATGGCAATCTGTTATATATCTGTTATAATGGCTAGATACCTCTGTTGCGTAGAGAATGTCAATTATCCTGCTGAGAATGGGGTTGTTTTCACTCTCGTGCTCCTGGCAGATCAGCTCGATATCCCGTAGTTTGCTGAAGTAGAAGTCTCTTTCCTTCTCAAGGCCATCTACAGTCAACTTCAACTCCATCAACTTAGAAAAAGAGAAAAAGGTGCTCAAGCTGGTAGTCAAAAACTAGTCTGGAGGATGAAATCAGAACAAAAGAGCCACACGGCCTTCTGTCCTTCCCGTTCAACTCTACCTGTTGATTTAGCTCCATGATTTCAGCATCACTGCCCCCATTTCTTGACAAAGTCGGATTCTTCCTCAAGGCTGGAGTGTTATGCTGGACCCGCTGCGGTGTTGGCATGTTTTTGGGAACTGTTGGGGATGTCCTCTGTGGTCCTGGAGTGGTTAGAGATGGTGGGAGTGGTTCAGCATTTCATTTAAGACAGATTTATTGCACTTATTTTGGCTTGTTAGCAGTTGTGGCGATGGATATAGCACATTATAGAGCGCTGATGCAATCATCTTGTAGAAGAATTTTATGCCTTTGACATGTAAAAGGTTTCAAATTGTTTTACAACTGATAGAAACGACACATATTTAGAGTGCTGAGGTTAAATAGCCAAATTATCGATTTATTTATATAAATGACCAAAGGTTGTTTTAATTTGACTCAAGATCTTAAAAAGAAAAGACCTGTTGCCTACTAAACCTCTATAAGTGCTTAAGCAAAGGTGTTTCAGATAAACTCAAAGACAAAACATGCGAACACATTATCCATAGGCTGTATATAAAAGATGGAAGCAGCTTCCAGGTCTTAAAAGTAATGCTAATCAAGTAGTGCCAAACTTATTTTTATTTATCATTGTTTTCTTTTTACTGGCCAGAATGGGGTGACTTTCCTGGTTGCAAATAGATTTTGGGACTGTGCACAAGTCAGTGAAAAAATGCCCTTAATTCTCACAATGTATTGGTCGCTTCGATACATTACAAATGATATTCATTTTATAAAATATGGGCCTAGTAATGGTAAAATAATTGCTATTCTTCAGGGTGCAACAGGCTAAGGAGCTGGCTGTTCAGTTTTTCTACTACGCACATTTTTAAGCCTGTTTTCCAAGTTGCTCAAACTGTTCATTATTAGCACCTGGCTAGATGGCTAACTAGTGCAAAAACCGGACGCTCATGTTCAAATAAGGTAAATGCCAGACTTGAGGCTTCGAAACAGCAGCCCACAATGCAATAAGTGACATCCATCTTTTATATACAGTCTATGGTATTTTCAGTTTTAAAAATAAGTGCAACCATTCTTCCCATTTATAACACACTGCTTGCTAGTGACAAAGTCACAAAGCAGGCTTATGACATACTACAGCTTAAATTAGATTGTTTGCCATGATCTTCAAGCAAAAAGCTTTCACAGAGACAGGGCGAGGCTGTTCAGGCTGACACCACTTTTGTTAGTAGAAAGAGAAAAAATTGTTGTTATCAAACCAGCTTTAATAGAGACAAAGCTGCAACAGTGTTGCATCAGTCGCTCGATGCAGGACACTGGGGAAATAACTATATTTGCTGTTTCTGCAGGTGTTTGGGCATTATTGATCATGATCGATCAGAACAAATGTGGATTTTCTGCCAAACTAACGCTGCATCCCACTAGGCACTGTGACGATTACTAGAATATTACCAATGACTCACTTGTACCTAAAGTGTCATGGTTTTGCAAATGCTGGGCAGTGAGATGGATCAAAGAAGTCATTCTGTGAATCGTGCTGCTCACACCACTTGCTTGCAGGGAGCGCTTTTGAGCCATCCAAAGCTCAGCAAGACCGTGCAGCAAAGGCAAAATGTTTGGCTTTACCTTGGTTTCTCTTTGGTTTGTGGATAAAGTGATCACCTGGATTGGGGGGAGGGGCCACGTCCTGCCCCTGTCTGGCTAGTAAAGGGTCATACTCCTTGCCGTCATAGTTGGCGTCGAAGAACTTCTTGAACCACTGCACAAATTCAAAGTTGTCCTGGAATTTCCCTTTTACAAGCTTTTCTACAGGAATTATCTGGACAATGAAAACAGGAAATAGTTGAAAAGCTCCACTTGATACACACACGTATATCAGTATGAAAGGTAAAACAATTAATTATCTCAGGTATCATGAATTAAATAAATAATAAAACCATAATAAAGTGATTCTGACTTTGTCAACACTCATCCGTTTAAAAGCTGCCTGAAGAACTTTGAAGTTGTGTATAAATTCATGTTCCAGCTTGGCTTGAAATTTGACCTTCTTCAGAAGAATGCACCCCGGAAACAACATGTCCATGAACTGGCAATACGCCGCTCCTTGAAAACGTAAAGACACAACAAATTGATCTCGTTATTTCGGTCACGAGTTGCCCCAAAATTACCTCAGCAGCTTATTTCAGGGGAAAAAATAACCTCACGCCTCACCTGAACAGAGCTGTTCAATCTTGGTGTAAGTGAGATGCAAAGAGTCGTTGACCCACGCCAGCATGTCATGTCGGCTGAGGTTGTCAATGGACACAGATGTTGCGTACACATTCACTGCCATCCCTGAGTCGAAAAGAGAGAAACAACCACTCAGCTACATTTTCCTGTTAGCAAGACTTGAAAACTTTAAATGGAAGTTGAAGGAAGAATATTGGTCAATGATTCATCTCTCTGATTGGTCAGTGCAAGGTATGAGTATAATAATGTAGGGATTGTCTTTATAGTATAATCTAGGCAAAGTAACCATTCTACATGCTCCTTAACCAAGCTACCAACTACTGTACATAACATTTACCAAGCTTCTTACATTGGATTTGAAAGACTGAAACAGGACTTATTTAGGGCTTTAATAATGATTATTATTGTAATTAATTACTTGCTAAAAACAATATGCCTATTTCTCATACAAACGCTGCAAAACATATAAGCGTACTATACATGATTATTATGCCATTATCTACTACACCACTATGGCTTTTTATCACTAACAATTAACAATCATTATTAATTAGTTTTTAAACTGTGGCTTTCTCCCATGTGTGCCTTTTCCCTCTGCTCTTTTGTCTTTCCCCTCACCCCCAACCAGCTACAACTGCTCCTCCCTAATCCTAGTCCTGCCAGAGGCTTCTTCCTGTTAAAAGGGAGTTTTTCCTTCCCACTGTCACCAAGCACTTGCTCATAGAGTGTCAACTGATTGTTGGAGTTTTCTCTCTAATATTATAAGGTTACTGTGATTTGGCGCTATATAAACAATGTTTATCTCAGTTAAACATAAAGAGATAGCAACACATTCAAGAAGCTGGAATTAGGAAATGTTAAACTGACTTCTGACTCCATTAACTTGTGAATCTACATCACTGCACTACTTTCACTGAATCCAGTTTTTTTTTTTTTTTACTATACTGACCTGGATTTCTTCGTTGGGCCATGTTAATATTAAACCCTATAATCTATACAGGCAGATTCCAAAACTGCACTGCAGTTTCTTCAATTTTTAGGAATTATTTTTTCACCCCCTGTCTGACTGTAAATCTTGGGGCTGGGCCACAGTCTGTTGCAGCTGTAAAGCCCACTGAGAATGGGGATATCAAGCTTTTAGGGAGGAAATTTGACTTTCAGACATAAACAGAGTCCCTAAGAAGCATCTTTATTCTCAGTTCTAATCTAAAAATGTGTTTCGAGCATAATCCTCCCTGATTATACAGAGAAAAAAAAATCCGGAGTATTTGTCAGCAGCTTTACACATCTGGCATCTCCAGCCTTCTCTGTGCTCACTTTGCTTGCCCGTTAATGCGGTGTCATGTCCAAATGATCTTGTAACACCTCAGACCTTTCCTGCACCAATATGCATATTAACACGGGCAACGTGGCGACTTTAAAATGATGCTTTTTAAGGTCACACGCCGCTCTGTCTGCACCTGACAGCCAAAGACTAATGAAACCACGTCTGTCAGTTTTTAGTTTGATGCTGAATCGTGCTGTGATTTCTGATGATAACACTTCTATTGTGAATGCACCTTCAGCAACGCATTCTCCCACGGGCCACTGGCTATACTGAAATTGCATGGCTGTAGCGTCTAACCCCATGAGCAACTACTAGCCAGGATGAGGAAAAAATCCCAATGTTTCAGCTACATGAGCAGCAAAGGACCACGCAGTGGGCGTACATTTATTAAATAAGGGCACGAAGGGAAGTCTATCTATTCTCCACAAATCTATCGGGCCTTGGAAAAAGCTCCCATAATGACTGCAGCAAAAAATAAATAAATAAAATCCTGAGCGCAAACCGCTGAAGTCAAGCAAGAGCAAATGGGCGGGGGTCTGACATTTCAACCCGAGCTGAGAACAATAAATGTGCTCGTTTGCTGGGTGCTTTTGGTTAAAAAAGCCGCAACGCTGGGTGCTGCTCTCATAGCGGCCCCCTCTACAGGCCTCCCCGAATACCTCAGGACTGTCAGCACACGGGAAATATCCTCGCTGCATGGGAATAAAGCACAGCTCCCCGTTAAACCCCTTTACGTGCAGAAAAGGGAGAGATTTGAGAGGCGGGGTGGGTCGGCAGGGCGTAAATGCGGCGATACTCACTGTATTCAGGAGCGTCTGTGTTGTTATCACGCTGGCAGTATTCCTTATGTCAATGCCCGTGGCTGTCGTCGTTGTCAGACCCTGCGCGGTGCAGTGCTTGGTAACGGGCCGCCCTGTCTGGGGCTGCAACAATTCAGCCTCTACTGCGCGTGCGCCCGACTCCATGCTGTTAAAGGTTCATTATAAATAGGACTTTGGCCTGTTCCAGCTAAGAGACACATGATGTGTCTGGTTGGATCTTAGGCCTGCGAGTGACTAAGGTTTTTGTGGGGTCAGGCTTCACATGTTGCTGTTTTATCTGCTGCTGGATAAGATATGTGAACGACGGACAAAGTGGAGCGATCGTTTTTTTTTTTTTACAAAAGAACTGTTTTAGAATTGCTGGGTCCAGTATTTTAGTTGTGATCTGTATCTATTATATCTACAGTATAAATTGAATTTAGTTTGACAGTTTCCAATCAAGTGGTCAGACCCTTTTTGAAAAAGAAGAAAAAGCACTCTTATATTTTTTTGTCTATTTATATATGCTGTTTTCAGTTATTTACATTTGCCCTATTAAGTGAAAATTGTTATTGGTGAAATGTGACAAAGGAGCCTAACAAGCCAAAAGAGTTACTAGCAATGGCAAATGTCTGCGAAATATAGAGAAGTATGAAAAATGTAATGTAAAAGCATAAAACTGGATAAAATTGTAATTTTCACGTGAAAGAATGTGCAGTATATCGAGTATAGCCAGAAATCAGACACAGGATTTGATTTCATTGTTGTTTATTTGCACTCACATCATGTGATAGAGAGCTGCAAGGGGCGAAAAAAGGAGATAAAAGGATTCAATGTGACAACACATTGTTCAGCACCAGTGTACGTTAGGTGGGGGAAAGACACAGCATAATGCACTGGAGCAAAATGTGAACTCTGTCCAAAAAGAAACAGTGATGGAGGAGTTTTACTAGAACATGCATGAAGATCTTGTGAACATAACTGATTCTAAAATGAGCTAAATCCTGAATGCATGATCAAAATACAAAAAAAGAGAGAGAATCGGTTACCGAGACAAATATTCACAAGTAGTAACTACAAAATGAACAGTAAAAATACAGTATTAGAGAACTTGAAAAAGTATCAGTGCTTTTCTGTAGTTGCTAAACAAACATACAAACTTTCAGTGTCATAAGAAGGCATTTGATCCTCTGAAGATTTCAACTTTATGAACACTAAAGTGGATCCCTTCACCGCTTCTATACAGAGCTTAACAAATTTTATCAGACCACCTGTCATAAAAAAACAAGAAAACACAAATATTTTATAAATCTGTCAAAAACTTACTTAAAACCAAAATTAGATTGTTTGTTAGGCAAGTAAAATATACTTTTTTATACCCAAATTTTGAGCAGGCACAAATTTGGGTCAGAAATTATTCAAGCACAACATTCAACCACTAAAATAAATGTTTCTACTGAGGAATGTAAGTAAATAGCTGTAATTTGGCATCTGAATCAAAAAATGATCATGTGTTTAACTATTTCGTCTCTTTTTTTTGTAAAAGTACATTTGAAAGTTCAGGAGTTAATTTGGGGCAGCGGTGGTAACTCACACTGTTTGGTGGTCTAATAGGTTTGTTGAGCACTGTATGTGCTTCACAGTGGTGTGCTACATTAGACGTGTCAGTCAGATGACCGATAACACCCTGACCACAGTGAACCAAAGTTGTTAAGTTGTTAAAAGTGCACCAGTGGTACGGGATGATGTGTTCTCAGGTGAGAAAAAGGCCATTTGGGTGAGACTGTTTGCTCTCTGTGGAAATAAATATGATCAGAAATGATGCTAACATGTTTCGTATCAGTGCTTGTTAAAGTTCTTCTAACTATGCTAACATGCACAGTACTTACAGCATAGCTTCATTCACATTTGGTGGAGGTGGAACAGAAGTCTATTCTGCTATAAGGCTGTTGAACCTGATGAACCAGTGAGCAAAGACTTCATGTTCTTATTTGTGTAATCATTCCAACATAGTAGCATCAAAAGAACATAACAAATAATGCAATATAAAAAACATTATAACAAAAAACGAGTAAGCTTGAATTATGATATTCCTCATCATTTGATCAGTAGCAACTCTTCCTTTCACAACTGACATTTTTTTAATGTCACGTCGACATCCTCGTAGGAATTTGTCACATTTCATTCATCGTGGCTCTGAGTAAAAAGACATTTTGTGACACTTGTGACATGAAATCATGTAAAAAGGCATCTAAATAGTACATGATACAAGTGCAAAATCGTATTTTACAGTGAGGTAACACAATCGCATCATAAAAACCTTGACTCACCTTCATATTTCTAAAACTGTTAATAAGACTCAACATTTTCCCCTACCAGAATCCAATAACCAAAGTAACTCAACTGCAACTCAATTTATATCTGCTGCTTATATTTGGTTAACATTTCACTGGAATTTGGTAGCAATAACCACTTAGCAAACATTTTTCCCTGGCCATATTGCAGTATAATTACAGCCACGTCATACAATTTTACAATTCTAAATAACAGCACTGAGTTCAAAATGAAAACATGACTCCGTTACTCCATACATGTTCTAAAGTAAAACAAGTCTTCTTGCTTGGCCATACATTTTCCTCGAATATCATTCTTCTGCTTTATGTAGCGGCATTCTGACTGGTTACCAGATCCCGCTGGATCTTCCACCAGGAGGAGCAAGGATCCTCGCTGAGGATCTCTTTGGAATGTTGTCATCGATTTGAGCACCTGGAGCAACCGGGGACAAGATCACGTTGGATTAGGCAGCGAAAAACAAACAACTGCTATTGCCTTAAAGAACTTACTTGAAGCTCAGTCATACTTTGCAGTAGTACAGTAGAGGCTTCTCTAAAGAGCTTATGTTAAGTTCCGGGGAGATTTAGGAAATGGAGCATAACTAAAAGGATGGAAGTGTTTGTTTGCTTTCCATTTAATCAAAGCATTTATTGTTTTATATAAAATTATTGGTAAGTAATTTGATGTAAGGTACAAATACAAGGATTCCTTCAGCATAAATGTTTACTATAACTACACTCCAATTATTATCTTCCCAGGTGAAGTCACTTCCCAGGCATAAAGCAACACTTGTTGCACAGTTAGAATCATTATTGGAGTTTTAACCTTTTCAGACGTGTTCTTCAGCATGCACCCTGGAAGCAGGTGAGATTCTGTCAGAAACCTTTACTCTGTTTCTACTGAGACTTTTTGCTGCCTGTCATTCGTCATTTCTACCTCAGCAGCTTGCCAGTAAGTACTGCTCTGATTATGCAGGCCTAAACAAACAAGTTTTATCCCAAACATGGGACAACTATAGTCTTCAGCTGGCTTAAAGTGCTGTTATTAACAGTTACTTTGACTATAGCGCCCTCATCAGGCTAGTCATTAGACATTTTATAAAACCTGCAGCAGCGCCACCAAATCACAAGCTACCAGTGTCCCGTAGCTTCCATTAACATGGAAATTCCTCTTTTTGTGTATCTATAACATAATTATAAAATTCACAGTGTCATGTGTATGAATCAGCTGGTCCTCACCAGACAGGCTGAAGCTGGACTCATGGAGGTCCCTCACGCCCCCATGCCGGGTGCAGGGGCGTGTTGGAGTGTCCAGATCTGAAGAGCCGGTGTCTCTTTTTCCAGAATTTGCCACGGCAACAACTTCACCTGTGTAGGGTTCCCGCTCCACAGCTTTCAACGCCTGGCACTGGCAGAAACATATAGCAATAAGTATTCCTTAAAAACAATACTTTCAACAAACTACGCTGCAGGCTTCCTGTAAAAATGTAGAGAACATAAGTTGAAGTAGCACATATTTATTTACTTTATAAATTAATCTCATTACAGTCTTCAAATCCTCTAATCTTGTCTGACATTTCCCCTTTTCAGAATCTAACGAAGTTCACACACCCTAATCCAAGAATTCTTATCAATTATTGAGATTTTTGTTTTGTTTTGTTTTGTTTAAAAAGGAAAAAATATGAAGATGATAGGATCAACAAACTCCCCTTGCTGTCCCCTAGCAGGGGCTTTATGTTCCACCAGGGGGCACTGAAAGCAATGCATGTTTTAGCAACTGAGTATATTTCTCAACCCCACTGCAAAATTTCTTAGATGCTAACTACACCTCTAGAATCAAGATTAATCAGTGGGAAACACTGAGCTTTGTAGTGGAAGTTCCAACAATCTCTAACATTTTCCCTCTCACAGAATATCCCAATTGATTAAGAGCTATTTAGCCAACTCTGCTTAAATATACAAATTTGTTTTTGATTTTCTAGCTTTCCATCTTTTGTAGTTCCACTATGGAGGATGAGACATAAAATCACAATAAACTACAATTATACATAAAACTAAGGAGAAATATAGTGTGAAAAATACATGTTTCTAAATTATGATATAATTAACTTAAATTAGTGCAGCTCTGGTTTATTTTTAACCAACCTTCAACCTTTTCTATGATATTTGCCTTTTTAGTACTGCTTTGTCAATTATCCTACTTTTTTTTATAACGAATGGGAGGTTTAATCATTACAGTAGGGAGTGCGGCACCGGTGATAGAGAACAATACATGAAACAACTGTGCCGTATCATCCTATTATAAAATTTACGTTTATAAACCAATGCTGTGTAAGTGTATTTCAGGTATAGGATACCTTTTCTCTCTGAACCATCTTCTTGTAGAGATAATCCGGGAAAGTCCTCAGTGGGCAAAACTTTCCGGAGCCCTCGGCGCATGTGAACATGCCATTTTCGTAGACCAGACGTCCACGGCTGATGGTGACAATCGGTACACCGTGGCAGCGCAGACCTTCATACGGGTTAATATCACCTCCCTGCACCTGGTTTTCCACAGAAATGACCCTGTAGGCAGAGATTGAAAAACAGAAGTGACCCAGTTTAGCAAAGCAAAAGCTGGATAAGCCTTACAGCTTTGATATAAAAGCTGCACTGAGACAAGCCGGTCGATAAATGGATGGATTGAGTTTCATACTTGGATCCCTCTGGGTCCCAGACCACCACATCAGCATCTGCTCCTGGGATGATCCTGCCTTTTCTCGGGTAGAGGTTGTAGATCTTGGCTGCGTTTGAGCTTGTGACTGCTACAAAGCGATTCTCATCCATTTTACCTCCAATCTGAAAATGAGAACACGCATACACATTTGAATCCATTTCTAATACTAGGGATAAACACAAAACACAAACTGCTACTAAATCATTTGACCCAGTAAAAGGAGACCAAGATGTTTTTGTGTCTCTTCTGCCCGTTCTGTCTGTTTTTTAAAAGCTCACATTCATAACCACCAAAACAGATGTCCTATTTGTGAAAGTTCTCTGACAGCCACACAGGAACAAAAGAGCCGCACATACCACCCCTTTCTCCCAGATGACGCTCATACGGTCCTGAATGCCAGGAAGCCCATGAGGGATCTTTGTGAAATCATCCTTGCCCATGGCTTTCTGTTTGACGGTGAATGGACGATGGTCAGACCCCACAACATTTAGAGTGTCGCTGAAGCAGGACACAGGAAGTCATATTTATTATTAATTATTTAATCAGTGGAAGAAACAAGAAACATTCATATTAAATTAAACTTAACGACAGATGTTATAGTATTTTTTTTTCTCACTTTCCAAGCAGGCTCATTAGAAAATTTGGAGTATTGGGGTCCAGGCGGAGAGGAGGCACAGTCACATGGGCAGCTGCATGAGACCAGTCCTGATGATAGTACTGCATACCGTTCAGGACAGTGTGGGCAGTTGTTGTTTCTCCATGGACCACCTTACCTGTGGTCAGACATTTCAATAAGGACATATATTAGCTAGAATAATAGTGCAAGGAGCTTAAAAGACAAGCAAACACTGATTTTGAGTTGACTTTAGGATCATCGAAGCAGACATTTAAGTAACAGTAGACCAAATCTCATCAAAGAAATACATTCCCTTAATGCACATCACTTGCTTCAAAGATAGTAACACTAAATATAAAAGATAAAGAGCCTCACCTTGCATCTTGGCTGTAGCCACTACATCTCCAGCAGACATACTGGAGACATTCACAAGATAAATTGGGCAGTGGGCCTAACAGAAAACAAAAAGGTTATATAGTTAGGTCCACAAGTGCTTGTACAGACTTTTTAATACAAAAGCACTACATTAACTGTTTAAGAAGTACAGTTATTTTTATTCATAGATCCTCAAAAGAAAGTCTCAAAAGTACAGCAATTGGACAAACTACATGGATGAAAATAATTTCTACATACTTTTCGCTTACATCATTCTAGTACAAGTTAATTTAGAGTTTTATCTGCTAAATCTGTGTTTTTTAGAGCTGTACAGGCTCTTTGAGATGTTTTATGGCAAAGTCTAATCTGACCTTCCTGTTCCTGGGTGTAAGCAGTGGTTTGCACCCTGTTTTAAAGCCTCTGTGTATTTATATTCATAAAGGCGTCTCTTGATTGCAGACTTTGGCAATGATACGCCTACCTCCTCCAGAGTGTTGTTGACTTGGCTAGATATTTTGAAGGGTTGTTGTTTTCTTAACCAAGAAAAGAACAGTGCAATCATCTACTTTAGCTGTCTTTTGTGGTATTTCAGGCTTTTAGGTGTTCCTGAGCTGGCCCGCGCGTTCATTATTTCCAAGAAAGTGCCAGATTGTTGATTTGACCACTTCCAGAGTGTTGCTGTCTCGCTGATTCAATTCAAATTCAATTCAATTCAATTCATTTCAGTTTTATTTATATATTACCAAATGATAATAACTGTAGTCTTAAGGTGTTTTAGATTATAGGGTAAAATCCCTACTTAAACTGTTTGTCAGTCAACCATCCAGTTAGATTTCAGCCTCTGAAAATGAGGCACTGTGTATGAAAATGGTTGCTAAACAGCTAATGTAATAGTTTTGTTAGAGCCCTTAAATTAAAGCCTAAAGTCTGCCCTTTAATCACATCCTGATTGTTGGTTTAAAATCAACTGTGGTTGTGCACAAAGGCAATCTTTGTCCGACAAAAACACCTCTGTGCAGATTAATCATTGGAGTTAAATTGCAGTGTTAGCAGTGCTAAGATTGGTGATTAAAATGTTTTATGTTTAACATCCCTAGAGTTTATAATGACCTTATTTTGATTTCTATACTGCATTTTTTCTGACATCCTACTCACCCTGTTGGCGATGGTAATCGCTCTGTGGGTTGCCTCTGCTTCCAACTGCAAGGAAATCACAGTAAATCAAATCAAGGAATTTATTCAATCATAGAAAAAATATCTCATATCCTTGACCAGAGTTTGGATATCATTAAGAGTTATAATTAGAAATGTTTATACCTCTTCAGGCCTGCTGATTTCAATCCCTTCTGGGCCACTAATGCCAAGATCCAATGCCTCCTTGGCACCCTGACAAAAAAGTAATAATGTTTTAAAAAATATATATATAGAAAATGTAATTAAATAACTTTAACAATATTTTCATTTGCGTACACACACTGTAATTCCCAGTAAATCCCTTACCTCTGACACAAGTTCCCCATTCTCAGCGTGGACCCTCGCTATGGCTCCAATGTCCTTACAGTGTTGCAGGACCTGGAAGAGTTCACTGTCCCGCAGCATGAACATGTCCTTATAAGCCATGAACATCTGAAAGGAGTTCACTCCTTTGTCTCTTACCAGCTTCTCCATCTCAGCTCGAACCTGTACAAAGGGAACAACGACACAAGCTCAAACGTGGCCTCAATCTCCAAAATATCCTTATCCAGAAAAAAAAGGTTAAACTGAAGTAGTTAATTTGAGTGTTTAATGCTGTTATTTGAGTTACAGTATTTATTCTTGTAAGCAGGTGGGATCAAAGTGGATTTCTTATCTTTACAAAAAAAGTTTGGTATTTTTGAATTAAATAGTTTGTTCCAGTATTGTTTTTAACAACTATGACGTCATAAAGCAAATATGGGTCATTTCTTACTTATTAATTTAAGTCAGTTATGAAATACAGCCTGATTTAAGGAGAATGCAAAAATAGTTATTTTAAAGAGGATCTGTTATGCTTTTCCTTATTATTGTCAAATATAATACCAATGATATAATAAATAATGACACAGTGTAATGTGTAATATATTGTAGATTACAGTTACCTCATTTTAACGCCTGCTAAGGACCTGATTTTGTTTTTATGGGGTTTGTTTTGTTTTGTTTTGTTTTTTTGTGCTGATGTGTAAAACCTTAGAATTGGCAAATGATGCTCTTTCTTTTTACCTTGACTGTCCTGTAGTGGTGGAGGCTCATATTAAACATGGCTAAAGATTCAAAGAATGAGGTCAGCATTATCATCTCAGGCACACAGCTAGCTACGAGCACAACAGCCCCACCCACTGGTTGTAAAGGGGCAACCAAATCAAAAGAAGCCGTCTTAAAGGGTGGGGTAAGGGAGCGAAAACAACTCGTTTGTGACAAAAGATGAACTCAGATGTTCATGAGCAAGCAAAATATGAATAAGGATTAATCTGAGCTGTAAATTCAAAGCTATCATAGCAGAACACTAGAATTAAAATAAGAAGCTGGAAATGAGCATAACAGGTCCTCTTTAAAAATAAGAGTCTCTTGCATATATTTGTACTTTGACATATTAGCAGCTAAAGAGCATCAAGTTCATTATTACAAAGGTAGTCAAATTTAACAAGGATTTTAAAACATATTCCAGGTATTTCGAATAGATTCTGGTACTTTGTGAGAAAGGAAATGTGAAAAATGCTGCTAACTGTTCTTAATATTGCAATTGGGGGGCTTAGAAACCCATTGCAATACTTTATACACACTGGTCATATATAACTTATAATTTAAGTCAAAATACAAAGTTGAGTTTTTACTTTAGAAGAAGTGTTCGTGGAGGCGAAACGTATTACAATGACATAGAGCGACAGTGTTCCAGTACCTTGGGTCCCCACCAAGTAACTCCAATGTGCAGAGCGTAATCACAGCAGGCCTTGGAGTCGGCTGAGTTGCGGCACGTCTCGTAGGCTTCCAGCAAAGATTCGTTCCTCTCAGGGAGAACATGTCCGATCACCATGGTGGTGCCACCAGCCAAAGCAGCCTGGAAAAACAACAAAAAGTAGCTCTGAAGTCACTTATAATGTCTAATTTAATTCTGTCAAATAATTTGCAAAAAACATGTGGTGTATTTCCTGCTCTGACATTCTTTCATTTGCTATAATAGTTGATTTTTTTCACTGAGATGTTTCAGTTTAAAAGCTGTTATTCAGCTATAATCATCAGCTGCAATTTAAGACTTAAATAATTTGAGACTATATGTAATGACCTTAAATTAAATCCTTAAACTTAATCATTTGCTTCTTTAAAAATGATTAAATAGCACAAAATGGATTGATTTATGAAGCCTATAACGACTAAAACAACTTTAACCTATTAATCAGCACAGCCCCAACTCCAAGCATAAAAGTGATAGCTTCAATTACCATTAATGCTAATGGTTATCTTTACATTCTTGCTGATGGAAATATAAATCCTTCAGCTGTTAAAGCACAGGATTGAGTGCTCCTTACAGTGTAATCATGTTTTTTTTAAAACCTACAAACTATATCATTTCTTTACAGCATCAGCACTTCTTACTTTTTAACCTCCTATGAGCAGATTTAGATCTTTCAGACACAAGTTAAGGAAAATCTTAATAACCCAAACAAGTGTTTTGTGTATAAGCGCATGCTTCACTGAGCATCTGTCAGCTGACCCTAGAGACTCGAGTGGCGTGCACGGAGTACGGGTGTTAGGGGGGCGTGGGTCTGGGAACCATTGTCTCCAAGCACAATAGCGTGAGTGAAAAGGCTTTGCGGCAATCTTCGCAGCAGCACCCCGGTATCCATGGAAACAGATACTGATCTGCATTTTTCTCTGGACTTATACTGGAGCAGGCAGGGAGGGGCCAGGAGAGAGACAGTGAGGAGGAATGACTGGCGGAGATGGAAAGCAGCAAAGAATTGTGTCTGTCACCAGCATCTACCGGCCTGTTCGCTCCCAGCATCCGTCACCTCTTAGAAAGCTGAAAGTACTACAGAGTGATGAGTCATCACGGTGCCCTGAAGCAGAGTGGGGTATCCCGGTCGTATCAGCCTCCAACATTCACCCATGCCAAAAGCAAAATTGCCAAAACACCTTTGTCTAATTTTGGAGAAATAAACTCTGGATGCAACCCAGTGACATTTATTTTTCTAAATGCTTCTTATATCCTTAGTAACAGCTATTGTTAATGTTAGTACCGCTGGTTTGTCTGCTTTTTCTGCTTGCAGCTAGATCTTAAAATTAAATGTTTTGTTACTATTTTATGTGCCAGTGTTTGGCGTAAGTTCTGTGCTCTGCTTCTTTGCAAAGTAATAGATATATTACTTCTGGCTCTCTTAAGGGAAGGAGGAGTGACCTATAAATTTGTGTCTGAGGTCTGACGTCTTAGTTCTAACTTTGACAGCAAAAGTATTCCTGCCTAAAATAACCTAAATATTTGATCTCCAAATATTAAGAAGCATCAAAACAGAATAATGACGCATTACTGACATTGTGACTAAAATTAACATCAGTAGAAAGCCTTTTTCAATAATTCAATGGTCTCTGAATCTTAATCTTTCCTGTTGTAACAAAGGTGATAAAACATGAAGTTTGCTCTTTTGCTTCTCTAAATTTGGGACAATATGAAAAGACTATTACCTTGGTACCGCTGTAGAAGTCATCTACTGTGGTGGCATTCATGAAGCTCTCCTCCAGGTGGACACTAGTGTCGATGCCCCCAGGAAGCACCAGTTTCCCTGAGGCGTCAATCACTTTAGCCCCACCTGGGATCATCAGCTCCTTCCCCACCTGCTGGATGATGCCGTTCTCGATGTAAACGTCAGCCTCCTGGGTACAGTCATCATTCACCACTTTGCCACCCTTTATCAGGATCCGCACCATCGCTGAGCTGGAAGACATGGCTATTGATCTGCGAGGAAGAGGGAAACATACAGCTGAATACTTTTTGCTTTTTGTAGATACTAAAGGGTGGAAATCTGATTCAAAGCAACCACAGTGTACATCAAAACAGAAGAAAAGTTATAACCACCTGACAAAGGAATTTGCAGTATTTCTATGAAAAAACATTGTTTACAGTACCTCATTTTTACAGTAGAATAAGATGACAGAGGAGAGAGAAGGATCAGTAATGCTGCTCTGGGACCAGTCTGTCATACTGTGACTGACATCAGCTACAAGGCTGAGTAGGCTGTGTCAGTCACTGCCTGAGACCCGACAGCTCAGTGTGCAGAGGCGTCATAATAAATAGAAAGAAGCTGCGTCCAGTTAAGGGTCACAATAGGGCAAGCAAGGGTCAATGGGACTATTATTTTTGAAAGGACCGAAGGAGCATAACACTGCTTACACTCACTGTATTGTTATATTACAAGAATCTACGCTAAACATGTAAAAATATGTTTAGCTTAAACTGAGAATGGTTTTGATTGCCTCTACTCCAGTTCCTAAACTGATGGTTGGTACGTACACATTTTCCACTTACATGATCTAAAATCATGTTATCATCTGAAATAGTCACCTTTAGATTTTAACTGCTCACAGGTGTGAATGCTGTGATAAAAATACACACAGATGTGAATTGGATGGTGTAGTAAGCCCTCACATTTTAACAGCTAACTCCAGTTTTACATGTTTAAACCAGGTTATTTTTGGACCAATCCACAGTTTTATTCCAGGCAGTATGAAAAATTCCAAAGGTTTTAGGCATTTCTCATGTAAAATTAAATTAATTTATAGTAAGTAACAAGTTATTACTCCAAAGACAATTTTATTGAGTAAGGCTGTCCGAGGCCTCTTGGTCCTAAAGACCCCTCTACTCTTATCTGCTGTCCTAAACACGTTTTAACTCATAAAAGTCACAAATAAACACACACAATATTTTCTTTAAATCAGCTGTTGGGTAGCACAGATATAATTACTGTCAGTAATTAACGGCTCATCGGTGACAAAGAAGCAGTCTCTAAGACCTACACCCTCCCTTCCCTCCACACCACTGTATTAATGGTGTGATGTAGTGTGTGAGTGTGTTTCCATCCTTGCGTGCTTGCGTACATGTGTGCATGCAGGGTGCGTGCGTATGAGGGTGCGGCAACTTTACTGCAAGGCATGGACTCCTTACACATCCACATCTGATAGCTGATAATGTGATGGATATCCCATTATTACGTGTACATCTATTGATACTCACAGGTGCTTTTTTACCCTCCTAAAGCCTGAGGGGACAGCTACAGGCATAATAAAGTCATTACTATATCAGGAGGCCTATAGCTCAGTTACCAGTACGGAAGTTGTCGGCGGTTAGTTATTATTAAACATAGGAGCTTGAGTTGCATGAAATCACTGCACGATAAATAAGGATACACTAAATCTTTAATATAAAATAAAGGTAATTACAAACTTATAACGCAAGGCTTCTTTCGTGGCTACATTGCTCAAATGCTCTTTATTTGATATTTTTCTTGTTCGTCCATACAAATAAATGTAATAAATCCCTCGTAAAAACCAAACGTGCTTTTAAATTGGCGCCAGCCACAATGTTTATTCCAATAAATATGGCAATTTTGCTGATTAGCTGTGAACACAGTGAAATGATGACACTTGTGCGACTTGACACAAAGAAACCGGTCTCCATCCGGCATGATCGGCTTCACAGCGTTCATTACCGACCTAGAAAAGCGTCCTCCTAACTCTCAGTCCGCCCTCCTCCCCTCTTCCACAATGAGCACCAGTCTGCTATCTAAGTGGCCTCACATTATCATCACACTGCCCTCATGCACGGAATGGATGCAGCTGCACTTGTAGGGTGTGTATAGATCACGGGGAGGATGGGAGAAACACCAGGTAGGGACCAGACGTGTAGCCAAGGGGCATGGAAACAAAGTCTCCGTGCTCCAGGAGAGGATTTGCACCCCAGACACAGTCACTGCAGCCTAGCAGACCTAATAATTCTGACGACGTGGACCACATACCTCCTCTATGGGCCTGCTGCTGCTCCACTCGGATCACTGGATACTTTCTCACGGAAACACAATTCAACACAATCCGTGGATGGCACTTCCCAAGGAGATATACACACACACCAGATGGATACCTTCCTGGCCGGTCCGGGACCATCAGGGGCAGCATCATCACCGTGAAGTCAGCAATGACATGCAAGCAAGACTTCTTATTGTGACTTTCAAAATAAAACAGTTGTTGAGACCAATGCAACTTCTAGTAAAGTAATGAGAATATAGAGTAGATTTTAATCACGATTTGTATATAATTGATCAGCTGCTACCTAACATCAAGCCCAATAAAGAAAGAAAGAAAGAAAGAAAGAAAGGGAGTTTTCTACAACTTATTGATGTTAAAAATGTGTTAGAATATATTTTAGAGCAGCTCATGTTTTATAGCTTTATATCAAATGTTATCAAATAAATAAAAATTTCATTGTATCTAGTAATTTTTAGATACAGAAAAATCATATGATGGAAGACAATAATTTGAGGTAATTCTTTCTTTATTATTTTTCAATAATAATATTTTTTTTATTTATTTATTTTTGTCACTGATTCACAAAAAACTCTTGAGTTATAACTAACCAGTAACTGCACTAACATTGTCTTTGCATAAAATAACTCAATGAAAATTACCTAAATTATACGTTCAGTGTAATTTATATCAGCACCTATATCGAAACGCTACAACTAACTATAATGTTATAGCTGCTATATTTTATTTTGTAGGAAAATCACCACACTTCCAGTGTTTCTTTGATTAACTTGATGCAGCTCGCAGCATCCAGGCCGTGAGACTGTGTGACGCTCCAATCAGCAGCGTTCAGTGAAGGCTTGGTTGCCCAAGCACCCAATTAATTTGGACTTAGGGCGTGTTCACTCTGAGGAGGCCGTACCACTAGCAGATCAAGAGGGTGATTATGAAGACAGCAGAACAGCAAGGCTGATTGAAGTACCCATAGGATTCATAGTTAGTACTAATGTAACGGATTTAAAGGATTATGTAACTTTATGAGGTTCACCTTGAGGTATAAGTAGCTCGTTTACCTTTTGTGCGTTATCTTTCAACGACTTCAGCTTCATCTGCCACAGCTATAAATAAGGTAAAGGGGGGAAAGAAGAAGAAATTCTATTGCAAGCAAGAATATGGTACTAGCAGAAAGTGTAACTGCAGGCGACTCATCAGCTCTGATTGGTGGCTGAATTAGAAGCTGGAGAATGGCAACATGTTCAGGTTTAATGTGATCAAAGGGGAGCTGCAGGTTTAATGTGATCAAAGGGGAGCTGCAGGCTGTCACCTGTATTTAAAGCAGTGAGTCATAGTGAACTCAGGTGCCAAGACACTGAGAGATCCTCTGCTGGAGGAGCATGGAAACTGGAGATGAATATCAATGCTCACGGGCTCCTGACAGTCACAAGCTTATAATTGTCTAATTATGCAACATTATAATTATACTATGATTTATACTTTTATTATTTTATTCAGCATAATTAAGATATAGTATAATATCGTATAGTAAGATATAGCTATATCTTAATTACAGACTAAGTTACAAATGAACAAATACTGAAAATCATAACATTAATTCACTAATGCAGAACCATTCTTAGTAATATTTGCAGCAGATATGACATGAAAATATAATAGGAATCACCTCATATACAAGGAGTTCCCACTAAATCAAAAGTACTGATTTAGATATTGCATCATGTATCTCAGGGGTTCTTTTGGGGGGCAGGGACCCCTTAGGGTGGGATTTTTTCAAGGACCCAATTATAGTCCTCAGCTATAAAATGCTGGGTACTTTGTGATGACATGCCACTTTAGCTTGGCTTGCTTTCATATGCTAACACTTGAAGACACACAACACATTTTGTTTTTCCATTGTCATTCTCAGTAAGGTGCTCAATAATGTAACTGTTGTCATACTTTCTAATTTTAGCTGGTTGTGCATTTTCATAAATGGATAAAGTGGATGGACTTAAATATTTGTCCATTGTGCTAATTAGCACAACTTTGGATGATGATATGTATTTACATGCCACTAAGTGCCAGGTGACAACATGTTTTTGCAGACCCCCAATCTATGTCTTGAGGACCCCTGGGGGTCCGGGCACAACCGTTTGAGAGACACTAATTTAGATGGTAGGGTCAACTTTTGGCTAAAACAATCTGCCCTGCCTTTTAACAGCTGTAACAGTTCAGGTTGCTGCTGGTGTGAAGGGTATCTTCTTGGCACTCTTTGAGTCTTCTACTACAAACTGAGCTTAACCTCTTAAGCCCCAACTCCCCCTGATACGGGGGCTTAAGAGGTTAAACAGTCACACCCAGCTTGAGTACTGTTGATGACCATGCCCATCCCCTTGTGACCTCAAGTAGCTTGCTGTGTCGCGTCACGGCTCAAATCACCTCAAACTGGTTTCTTGAACATAACAACGAGCTCACTGTACTCAAACGGCCTCCACAGTCAACCGATTTGGATGTGATGGATCAGGATATTTGTGTCATGGATATGTCATTATGGAGCAAAATCTCAAAGGAATATTTCTGGAACCCATGCCAGAATTAATAATTAAGACAGTTTTTAAGTCAAAAGAAGGTCTAACCCAGAACTAGTGCCTAATAAAGGTCCTGGTGAGGGTATCCAACTAATAATCATAGCACACCAGACATAACATGTAATTTCAGCTGCCCATTTTCACATTAATATGGCAATAAATACATCACTGGCTCTCAAACTCAGCTAATTAGCACAATGGACAAATAATAACAATGGAAGACTAAAATGTGTTGTGTGTCTTCAAGTGCTAGCAAATGAAGCAATGAAGCCATGTCTGGTTAATAAAAATCATTCATACTTTTGAATCACTTTGGCTGTCACGTCCAAAAGCCTGTGCCTTACTTACTTGGAAACCTTAAAAGTCGAAACACATCTACTGGTTTAACTGTAATGTGACACTGATATTATTTTAAAGTACCTTTGTCATTAATTAGCCACAGTCAGTTTCAGTTTTTGGCCAGATAATGGTCTAACTTTTAAAAAAAAGGTGATGGTACATATTTCTCTAACACTTAATTTGGTTCTGGCGTGATTCTGATGCTGAACATCTGAAATATATTTTCTTAGTGTAACGTCAAGAGATACATTTTACAAGATATCAATAAATTTTAAAAAAAGAAGAAAGACCCATGGTGAATTTTTTTTGCACAAAAACAATACATTTATTCAAGTGTTCTCCAGCACAAGTACATACGAAGCCTTTATCTTCTCTTTGAACACTAAACAAAGGTATGGGGCAGAGAATGACTGCTACATCTGCTGTATGAACTGGTCTTGAGGAAAACCATACAGGCCATAAAACAGTTATGACAGAAAGAAAGTCACACAGAGCGTTAACAGTATCACTGAAGTATTGACCTGCTTTGACCAGTAAAATGAAATGCTGTTTCTGAATTTTTTTCTTCTTTTTTTTTAAAAACAAAGAAACAAGTAAGCGTCAGTTCAAAACAACATTCGGAAAACAGACATGGAGAATATTGTGGCATGGAATGTAGGATTAAGAAGCAATGCGCATTAAGCATACATTATGCTACAGTAAAAGTTATTACCATTTTTTTTCTCACACAATTTTCCCACAGATAAGCACCGACTACAGCAATCTCTAGTCTAAAACAATATAGCAAACCTTTCATTATTTGTTATCCTTATTTTTTCAAGTACAAAGTTAAAATGCCTTTGTTAATATATTTATATGAGTGAAATAATAGTTATTTTTCATTACTACAAGGAACTTAAAACAGTCATTGTCAAGACATGTTTATTTGTCTTCCAATCAAATACATTGATTCTTGATTAGGTAAAATGTTTAGCACCATCGGAAACGCCTACAATCCCTCTTTTTAAAGTCTTACAAAAAGAAACAGAAGTTTAAAAAAACACCACCGTGTAGGGCTGTGCAGTGAAGTTTAGACCGTCAATCTTAAAGCTGTCTTTAGGCCAATGTTAAGATCACGAAACATCCAATCTGGATTCACTTGAAACAAACAAATCAAAATTTAAAAAAAAAAAAAAAAAAAAAAAGCGGAATTGCAATCTCTCTACATCTAATGCTTGAAGCTTTGAATGAAATTTGTCAATGATTTTTATTTTCGACCTAAGATTTTCTTTCTATTTGATGATATATATTAGCAAAGAATTATATTTGTACATCTCATTTGTAATTAAAAAAAAAAAAGAAAAAAAATTGAAAACAGCAACCAGAAAACTCTATGTACAGAATGTACAACCATGAATGTGACGTTAGGTATTAAAGGTGGAGAGGGGGATAACATCTGATAAAATACAAAGCACGAGAGCTCATATTGAGCCACCATGCATGGACAAAAAGGATGGCAATAAGGTCACTTAAGAAATTAATTACATTAAGAAATTAAATTTCAAATCTTAAATATGATTTAGAGAAGCGATAGCATCTGCTCTTACTCTTTACTCTTTGAGTGCTGACATCCGTGTCAAACACTGTGTCAGGCTTTTGTTTTGACAAACTGCAGCCTAAATCCTCTGTGTTTAGCTTAAGGATTACAATCAAGAGAATTTAGTTTGCGCGTGTAATCCATAATTTGGATCGGCGCTTACAATTTGCCAACATGACGACTACAATTTATCGAGCAAATGGCAGCGGCCCTACTGTCCTTCACAGGGGACAAAATATTTTACAAAGCAGGAAACACAGCTCTTTGACGCTGCCTTACATTTTTACAATCTTAATAGCAACAGACATTCCTTGAATTTACGTGGCAACATACTGTATCGCTGCTTCGAAACAGAGAACAATATGGATGATGGAAGGTGAGAAAAGGAGTTGGAGGTTACAAATGACAATCCATCTACTGTACACCGAGTCAAATAACATGGTTTCACATATAAAAAAAATCCATTCTTTCACTTCTATTGGCACAGCCCTACTGTATACAAAAAATATTACACGAGGATTGATCAGTTCACATCATTAAACTA
Source organism: Neolamprologus brichardi (assembly GCF_056152115.1). Classification (NCBI taxonomy): domain Eukaryota; kingdom Metazoa; phylum Chordata; class Actinopteri; order Cichliformes; family Cichlidae; genus Neolamprologus; species Neolamprologus brichardi. Next base: position 11,975,801 of record NC_142122.1, on the reverse strand, counting down.
AACGAAAAATAAACCAATTCACAAGAAAAAAAAAGTTTTTTAAAGAAAAAGAAAGTGTACGTATAAAAGTGCTTGATAATGTTGATAAAACAGCACAAAATTGCTATAAAAAGGTAGAAGAACTCTGTGAAGCGGCACCATATTGTTGAGTATTTGCACCTGACAGTTATTCAGTTTAGAGAGGTGGAAGCCGAGGAGGAGAGTTACCCGGCCTGGTCGCTCTCCCTCCTTCACAGCGACCACGCTTACTAACAGTTGTACAGTAACGTCATTGTTCATGATGAAACTAGAAAAAAGTAGCTCATCACAGACTTTGATCTTAAGTTTTTTCTTTTGAATGACAGAAAACATCATCTCCCATGTGGCTAGCTTCACTTTCTGTTTGTGCAGATCCAGACAGTGAGCCTGAGTGTAGCAAGGCTGAGATTAGAAGAGCACCAGTACAAACTTGTGTAATAGCTGTAAAAACGCAGAAAAGAGTATAAGCTCTATTTTGCAGTCAAACGTTGGTCAACCGAACGGCATACAACATTATTTAATTTTTTTTCGTTAAATGTAAAAACGTCAAACAAAAGTTCATCCAGCAACAGGTTAAAACGCTCCGTATTGTCTAAAAATGCATTGCCACATGGGCTATGATGTTTCATATCATCTTGGAGCACCATGGTATTGTAACCATATTACAGTAGTACCTTTATTACCTTCAGTTGTGTATAGAAACTGTAAACAAAGAGGTATATGTGATCTGGTGTTTTGGATTCTCAGAGACACAGCTCTCTTGACACTGAAGGAAACATCCCTGTGAGGCTCAGTAGCTGGAAGCATGGCTGCACTGCAGGTGGGAGTCTCGCAGTACGCTCACACAGCAGAAGCATTTCACATATCTTGAAAAAAAATATCCTACTTCCTGTCTTTCTGATGTTTCCCAATGTATTCCTATCCCTCTCTCTTACAAGACGTATTTAGCACTCTTCTGTCTTCGTGTCTTGAGAAGAAAGCATAGTCTCAAGTATAGCTTGCACAAACAAATAAACAATACTTGATAACACTGCAGCGGCCCTACTGTAAAATGATATATAAAATTAAATAGAATAAGAATTGCAATTCAAATACAAGAAATAATGTGAAATCTATGTTTCGCTTACAAATTATACCAGAGTATAATTTGAGGATCAAGGCTCTTGTTTCTAGTCACAACATACAGTTGTGGTTCCTAAATTATGAGGTGCCGTAAGGAACATTATTGCTGAAATGCTCTCACACACACTACTAAAATTTTATCTCTCACACACACTACTGAAACGCTCTAACAAACGCTACTGAAACGCTCTAACAAACGCTACTGAAATGCAGTCACACACACTACTTAAAACCAAGGTGTTTCAGCTGGATAGGGCAGTGTTGCCAAATCCTTAGTAAGGAAAGTCGCTATTAGCTGTCCTAAAAGTCGCCAGAAGTTGCTAAATAATGTCATCGCCTAATTTGCATAATTGGTCATGCTTATGTAATTGTAACCTATGTTGTAGGAGAGAGAAATAACATCGTGGAAGAGACATAAAGTGGGTAAAAAAAACACCCTAAATGCATTAGGAATATATTTAGAACTACAAATTAAATTCTTTGAGTAATTATTGTTTTTTAATGTGACAATTCTAACCCTCCTCCTTTATCCGGGCTTGGTACCGGCAAAAGTGACCCAAAAAAGGCACTCTGGCGGAGTTACACACACACACACTGTGTGTGTTTAAGTAGTTTTAAACCTTGTGATTTACAAAAAGTAAAAGAAGAACTGACTGCGTCAAAGTCAGGGAGCAGCGGCTTTGCTCATGCGTGATTCATTTGCAGTTTGGATGGGTAGGGATCAGCATCTCCTGCTCTGACAGCAGCTGGGGGCGACTGCTGCCTGTGAGCGCTTTGGCATGGGCGAAGTGCCCACGGCAGCACCCGCTGCTTGTTGAGAGGAAGAGAGATATGTGCTTTCAGGTCAAAAAGTGGTCATAGGTCTTCCTAATAGCAAAAGCAAAAGTCGCCAGATTTGTCGCTAGTCGTTTTTTAGAGAAAAAAAGTCGCTAAGGGGGTCTGAAAATTCGCTAAATACAGCGACAAAGTTGCTAAGTTGGCAACACTGAAACACCTTCCTGTTCAGCTGAAATGCCTTGGTGTTCAGTAGTGTGTTTGAGAGCGTTTCAGTAATAATGCCCCTTACGGCACTTCATACTAAATGGTTCTGAGCTAATTTTCTGACTGCTCAGTCACAGGCAAAGTACTCTTTGAGTGGTGCAAACAGGTGGCGGATAACTGGGACGCTCCATGATCTGCCCAGCAGCCTCTGCCTCGCCAGTCGGCTCATGTTGGATACGTCTGTATAGTGGACTGGAAAACCAAAGACCCTGATGTGAGCAACCATCCACACCACACGTGCAACCAGCGAGCAGACAGGGGAAGACAAAGGAAGAAAATCTTGAAATTCTGACCTCTGAAAAAAGCCTACACAGTAGTTGAAATCATTATGTTTACATACCTCTCCATCTCAGTGCACCACAGTATGTCTTCCTTCTCATTCATGTAGACTGGGAAGTGCTGGTCCTTGCCCTGCTTGATGGAATTAGACCTGGTAGTGATGGTCCTCACCTTGCCAAACTGGAGGACAATTAAAAAAAAAAATTAGTTTATGCCATTTTTATGTCCTTGCTGCGTAACAAACTTACAAAACCTGAGATACCTTTTCTAAAATGTTCAGGTTATCGTGATCAGATAATTTGGTAAACATGAGGTTCCCGTGTGAAGACCTGTCTCTGGATCTTGGTCCCAGAGTTTTGAGTCTTCAGCTTTGTATTTTTCATCTTTATTTCATGATTCTGTATTGGTTTTAGTCCTCTGTTATGAGTTTTTTGTGTTCTGGTTTCTTGGTTTTAGGCTGGTTTAAGAATCCCTGGTTATTCCCGCCTTTCGTTTCCTTTTCTGGCCCAGTATTGTTTCCATGTTTGTTTACTGCCCTCATGGTTGTGTCTTCTTTCGTTAAAGTTTTGTTTCCTAGTTTTTTGGACATGGAGTACTTTGTTCTTTGTTGAAGTTTAAGCTCTGCAATAAAGTTGTCTTTTAGTTGAAACTTAGTTTCTGAGTCATGGCAAGGCTGATTTTTTTTGTTGGATGAATTCAATTTGAAACTATTACATCTAGCTGCCACATGGAGCCACCAGTGTGCAGAGTTTTACACTCCTGAATCAAATGAACTGTATTACAAAATCCGAACATGTCACACAGTGGAAATTTGCATTTATCTTTTATATTGGTCTTATTCTGATTCTAGTGTTTATTTGTGAGTGTAGTTTTTATTTGCATGATTTTATTCTGGTTGTATTGCATGTTTTTTTCTGTATACTTTATACTATATTATATACTCTGTAATAAAATTATATGGGCCGTTCGGTGGATTTGAACCCCCGACCTTCCGATCATGTTTTAATCCACTGTGGACTGGCTGGGCATGGGACAAATTAGCTGATAGCGGTCACCTCCTGAGGCATGGGTGTGTCCAAAGGCAGCCTATCAGCTGTTTAAAGGACCTATTAAAAGGAAGCTAGCTGAGCACTGGAAGGAGAGAGGCCCCAGATATGGAGAGGACCGCATGAAGGCCAGCTGATAAAGAGGGACCCGCTGCCTGATCATGGGGGTGCGACACCTCATCTGGAGACAGTCTGGTCAGTGTGACGTGGCGACCCAGTCCCAACAGCAGGAATGGCGACAGTAGGAGACAACGTGTGTGATTGACAGCAGGGCAGAGGTATACCTCTGGCTGTATTTGTGAGTAGTGTCTCCACCGTTGTGCAGCCGTGTTGGGAGACAGTCGCCATGGCTATAAGCCAGGCCAGCTTCCGGGACGATGGTTCTGGCCCCTGTTTGTTTACTTACAGGGCGATGATGCAAGGGGAGCCGCGGTGGCATCAAGCAACGGACTCCAGTGCAGAATTCGAGCTGGGCAGGGATGTGATGGGACGAGAGGGGGATAGAAGGCTTCTCCTTGTCTTCCTGGGACGAGGCTGGCATGGACCCCGCTCTGGAAGAGGGATTTCTGCCCTGCTTGTGAACACCTAACAAACATTCATCCTTGGCTGTGGGACAGTTACATTGTGTGACGGGGTGGGATTTTAGAGTGCATAGAACATTGCGTTTTATAAGGTTTTTTTGATATTGGGTTTGTTTATTCCTGGGAATTTTAGTACCTTGACAACATTTTATTGCTTATGGCTTTTAGAATTGTTTGTCATTCTTGCTCCCTGGCCTGGAATAAACCCTTTCTGATCAGACCTGCTTCATCTTTGTGCCCTGGGTTTCTGACTCACTTGCTGTATGTAAAGAACCATCCTCTAGTATGACATTCTGCCACACCAGCTTTAGTGTCTACAAACACACACCATCAACTCTGATATTCTACTGTATTTAAATTGAATGAATCAGATTCATCACAGAGATTACTGCTGCCAGACTGAGTTTTTGTGTGCACCGGTGAGCGAACATGATGTGTATTGAAAGACAAGCTGCAAGTACCTTGGCCGTTCTGCCATGTTCTAAACAGTCCTGGAGTTCCACCCTATCAGTGCACATGGCAGTCAAAGGCCTGAAAGACAGAATGAACAATTTACACTTTAACATGTTATTTAAATCTAACATGCATTTCATTTTTTTCCTGTTTCCTATATACACGTACAATAGTGGATGCTCACATTAAACTTGGACTAAGTTTCAAACAATTACATAACAGGTCAGGGTATGGTGACACGGTTGTCAGCACCGTCACCTCAAAGCAAGAAGGATGTGGGTTTGAGTTCACCAGCTGGCTGCCACGGACCTTTCTAGATGGACACGGGCTGTGGGAGGAACTGGTGATTCTAAATTGTTAATAGGTATGAATGGTTGTCCGTGTTAGGATGGATGGAATGAGTGCATGTACCAATAACCTTGGTGAGTTCAAATCTTTGTGGACAAAACGTAACAGTCAAAAACAGTCAATTTTCTCATTACTAGGTGCGCAATAAAGCTCATGCTACATTCCTCTGATTACTCTACCTTTTTTCTAAGCCCTCCCCTACAACCTTGCATTTAATGCCACATTGCTATGAACTCTGAGTAACTGTCTTGAGCAAAGTCTACAGAAATGCAGACTTGTGAAACTATGGATAATGTCTAGCAGAGAGCTCTTCATGCATTTCATAATGTCACAGTGGGATAGCCTAAGTCTCTGAGTCTGTAAATGTAGACATTGGGATTGAGCCAAGGGAGGAACTGGGGCCCAGAAAAAGATAACAAATTATTATTTGAACTGTGAATCATGCAAAGCTACACTAATAGAGTCCAAGAATAAAAATATGGAGCTGGAGGTAGTAAAAGGTCCCATTTACAAATGTGAAAGTAGGGCATAATAGACTGAATTGGATCTGCTATACTACAAGTCTCTACTTCATCGGCCTTTATCTGCAATTTTAAACAAGAAAAAAAATCTCTGCCGGAAGTATGAAAATTACTTCTAATCTAGCCACTGAAATCAGTTTCAGTCCATGCCATAATGGCACTTCATTTTGATTCAATGATTTTGAAGATAATCTAATCTAATTTGCTGTTCCATGCTTTGAATGCAGTATTATAATGTTTCATCGGAGAGAAAACAGAAGATAATCTGCCAGGACAAGAATAGTTTTCTTAAAAAAAAAAAAAAAAGAAGCCAAATCAATTGGGTATGTATGACTCACTACCACTACCTTATCTATAGTCATAGTAAAAAAGACAGTATGATCCTTAAAATTCTGTTCTCCTCTAAATAAAATAAAAATAAAGTTAATCTGGTCTTTAGCAAGTCTTAAAATATGATACATAAAACCTCAAAGGGCCTACAAAACATGACGTACCACACTGTGTGACTATCTATTTAACAATCAAAAATCAGAAGCAGTGCGTGAGAAACTAAGGCCACACTTCTTCTTCCACACTGCTTCAACAGGAATTAAGAGAATAAGTAGCAGCCAGGAGCTGGTAATCAAGTTCACTCGATTCATTGATCATCAGCAAGCAAGCGCCTCTAAAAAACAAAAGGTTTAGGCAGTTTGTTCATCAGGAACATTCACATGTGTGTTAACACAATGCCAAAGAGGAAAAACATCAGCAATTATTTTCAAGAGAGAAGCTATTTCCAAATAGTCTGAGGTCTCTCATTCTGCAGTGAGGAATATTATTCACGATCAGAAAACATTCACGACGGCTGCCAATCTCAGCAGTGGCCAGCCATGCAATGCTCAGAGAAATTACAAAAAAATAAGAGCTACGTCTCAGCCTCAACAGGCCTTAATTAGATAGTTAAATGCTACAGTTCAAAACACACTGAACAAATGTGGCTTACTTGGAAGGGTTGTCAGGAGACATCCTCTTCTCTCTAAAAAGAATATGGCAGCATGGCTTAGATTTGCAAAGATGCATCTGAGCAAACCGCAAGACTTCTGGAACAATGTGCTTTGGACAGATGAGACCAAAGTGGACATGTGTGGCTATAATGCACAAAACCAAATACAGCACATCAGCACAAACACCTCATACTAACTGTCAGCATGATGGTGGAGGGGTGATGGTTTGGGTTTGTTTTGCAGCCACAGGGCCTTGGCATGTTGAAGTCATTGAGTCTTTGTATACCAAAGATTTCTAAAGCAAAATGTGAGGCCATCGGTTTCACAACTGAAGCTTGCCATAATGTCATGCAACACGATAATAATCCCAAGCACAGCAGCAAATCTAAAACAGAATAACTAAAAAAGGAAATAGCTGAAATGCTATATCACATAAATTTACCATATAAATGCTTGCAAATCTCAATGAACTGGAGGAAGTTCCTCCACAGCAACATGAGAGACGAATAAAGTCATGCAGAAAACAAAACACTTTAAATTATGGCACCTAAAAGTTATAATGAATCACAGGGTGTGATTAGTTTGTCACACACCACTTTTTCTTTTTGGCTTACTTTTCTAAAAGCAAATAACAACATAGTGTAACATATTCTGTGTTGTTGTTCATTTTTAGTTTGTTTTTGCATTATTTTAAGACCTGATACGGACTAAAGAATTTAGGTTGTACTTTGTTGTAACATGACCATATAATTTGACATATGCAGTCCCTTTATAGTGTTACTTTTTTGTTAAATACTACTTCTTCTCTCACCATTCATACACCAACCTGTTCATGCCAGGAAGGTTACCCCAGAAGTAACGGGCACGGTGGGCAGCTGACACTTCCTTGGCATCGATCATCACTGGGTTACACTGAAAACAGAGACGAGGAAGAACAAGCATCAATCAGGAAGCAACAAAGGCAAAAAGCTTGTGATTGCATACAAAATAATACAACAACAATTTTATTATATAGCACAATGTTAATATAACAGAAAAGAGTCAAAATTAAACTTCAAAATTGTCAGTTTCCTCAGTGGACAGTCATTTAAAAAAACAGAGTATTCTAACAGCTAATGAGGGCTTCACCTAACAGATAACCAGAAACACCATCTAGGAGTAGATTGCAGCGCATTAAAGATGGCATATTAAACTGTTGAATGAAGATCAAGAGGTCAGAGCTCCGTTCTCATAATTTTTGCCTAAAGATAATGAATTATTGCCACAAGGGGGCATTCAAAGCCCAACAATACCCACTTCACCAACGGCACATCATACATCTACCGCCTACAGCAGGTAGAGATTATAAGTATCAGTAAAGAAATTAACCTCTAAAAAGCGAGATATGTCCCTCTTGTCACTGACGCCCATAGCAACCACATTTTCAAAGAGCCAGAAGAAAGGTCTGTCTTCCCCCTGCTTCGGCCGAGCCTCATGGAGCAGTCGGTAAAACTCAAAGAACAGGCGTCCGGTGCCCTCTGTGAGACAGAAAGAGGTATTTAACCAGGTGCTGAAGCAAAGCAAAAGACATAAACTCCTTATATTCTAGTGATTTATTTAGGCCAGTGACTTTATATATATGAATGAATTTCCCAACTAATACATTAGCAAAGCAAAAGAGCAGTGGACTCATTTAAACTTACCATAAAGACCCTTCCTTGCAGGATTGACTATTGAGAGGTCATTGCATGGGCTTCCACCTATAACTAGATCAAAAGGACCCCACTCGTTTATCTGTATAGAGAAAAAAGTTAGAGTCAGGATTAGGGTTATGAACTGAACCAGCAATGTACTCCTAGTGAGTAGTAAATACTAATAAAACAAGCTATACAGATGCTAGAGTTTCAATGTTTTATAATGTCTTTATTGTCTTCTAATCTCCACTGTTGACTTTTAATATGACAAGGTAAAGTGTCAAAGAAAAGCAGGGTCTCACTGTCGGTCATTTGTACATCTGGTAAACAACCATACTGTTAAGCCTTAAAAATATCCACATTTTCTGTTTAGAAGAGTGTGCTTTTAATTTCTGATTTTCCACAATAGAAAATTATATCCAATGCTACTTAGTGCAAGCGAGTAATGATATATTTGTAATCAGACATAGCCATTTGCAAGTTTGGTGTCTCTTTTTAGTAACTTATTCTCACTCACATGTTTGCGCGTGATATTCCGCACGTCTCCAACGTACATGATGCGACCCTCATGCCGGACGATACCCACAGTGATGGAGTCTTCACACACTTCAGAAGCTATGTAGCGACCCACTTGGATGCCAAGTTCTTTGAGCACCAGCAGTCCTGGGCAGGGTGTAGTTAAAGATTTAAAAAAAAAAAAAGAAAAGAAGGAGATAAAAATCTGTCCACTTAAATGATCTGATCTGAAGAACTGGAGCTATCCCTAATAAATAAATCCTATGATGACTAACACAAATATAGCTAATAGCTATATAACTAGTATAGCTAGTTATATATATGGCATGAAATTTCTCATGTGCAGTGACTGATACATGGCAACGTTCCGACTAATAAAGAAAGAAAGTAAATCCATCTAATTTTTGATAACACAAACTGGGGGAAATTGTCTAACCTGTGGCTATGCCATCAAATAGTGACAGGACACGAATGGGCTTCCTCTTCTCCGCCATGACTGGGGCGTAAAGCTTTGGTGGATCCTGAAATTATTGGCAGAGGGGGCAACAGTGAGACACAAAAGAGACAGACTCCTCAGTCAGATGGTGATTGAGATTTATGGCCTAAAGGTCAATTACTTACAAAATCTTGATCGTGATTATTTGCAAAGAAGTGCTGGAGACGGCTGGGCCAATCGCTACGACGCTCCAGCAAACCAAACACACCCTTCTGACCGCACATGTAGCAGTTCCATGGGTCTTCTTTGATGGCAGCGTGAGCGGCTCCTTGACCAACAAGAAGGTCCACGCACTCCACACAGAAGCACCTGCGCCAAGGACAAGGACATTTACTTCTAAAATGATAATTAACCCTACCTATTAAAAGCAGTCACAGTGTTAAGTACAGTAAGCGACTAAGTGACTAAATGTGGTAGACTGCATATTTTCCATTAGAAGACCAAAATAAACTATTAACTGTTTAAAATGGTCTTGATCTGAGAATAAAAATGCAGGAAATGTAACGTGCAAGTGAAAAAACCTCTGCATGTTTGATGGGGTTTACCAAGGTTGTCTAAAAGGCCCCAAAGTTCATAGGATAATTCTATTTGAATTCTTATACAGGTGTACAGAGTTTATATACTGTTCATTTAACCTTCTGTTAGTTTGAGCCAACCCACCGTCTGGTGATGTCATATAGTTAGTAAGGTGGGCAGTTTTAGAGTCGGATGAGCAGTGTTGGTCAGGTGGGGGTGCACTGATTCCTGTGGGATATGATGTGTGCGTGAATGGTAAGTGAGTATTAACCTGTGTTGCATTTTGCTTTATTTGTGTTGATACTGTGATATATTTACCATTTAGGAGCTAATGTAGTTCATAGCTGGAGCGGTACCAAGGACGCACGCAATGTGTGAGTTCACCCTCATTTCACATGCTAATTGATGTCAGTTACTTCATCCTGGTTTGGCTTTAGTTTGCCACATGTACGATCCTCAATATGTTTCTAACGTAATTCCTGTGTTATCAGAGCTTCCCTGTATGGTATATGTGGTGCTCGTGATTCTTTAATTTAAAATACAGAGTTTATAGCAGATAATTTGTTAAGAGTACCGCTAAAATTGCGGATCGTAGTTCGACCGGAAGTACCATGTTCCTACTTCCCCTTCGCAATAAAAGCCTTACGGCGGATTATAATGGAGAAGCCTTTATTTTCTACAACTACCGGAAGTAGTTCCTCTGTACTGACGTTAACTTAACCTTGCAGTAATGCTATTTAGCTGGCATAGTGTAAGCAGTAGAAGTGTACTACATTGCTCTGCTCATTTAAAGGATAGATTTATGTAGAGATACATCTTTTTGTGTTTAGCATTACTGCCTTACAGTACTGTGCTCTTTTCTTTATGTATGGTTAACTATATTGTATTATGCATATATCTGGATGTCACTTATCTCTTCACCTTATTTATCACTTATTTGTATTATGTACTTCTTTAGTAGAAAACCACACACACACACAAACACACACGATTACAGTCACAGGAATTGAGCTGTGAAGGAAATAAACTTCCTCAAACCAAACATTAAGCTTTTTTTTCCATGCTCTGGGAGAATTGGCTTTAAGTGGTGCTCTGGCTGACACACCAGGGTGACCGTAGTGCTAAGGAGTGAATCAGTGCCATAACCGTGTCTATCTCTGATACCTCCACTACACAGGTTATTTGCATTTTTAGGAAAAATCGTTTAAAAAAACTCAACAAATAAGTCTGTTAAGTCTTTCGTTTGTGCCAGTAGGACTGTAAGGAGATGTTTGGTCTAGCAGTAATGGTTTAACTAGAAGAGGAATAGGAAGTTGTGACTGAAAGAGCCCCCCACACAGAGAAGACAGAGTGGTACAATGCCTCTGTTGAAAATTTGATTGCCAGGGTAATTATTAGCCAACAGCAAAGCCAGATGCATCTGGCATAGTTTACTACCAGATTAGAAAGGAATACAGAGGATGGTCCATAAAAGATGAAATATCCAGTGAGCAGCAGTTCTCTGGGTAAAGATGCCTTGTTGATATCAGAGGTCAAAGACTGCTTCACACTAATAGGAAACCAACCGTTACTCAAATAACCACTTGTTACAACCAAGGTATGCCGAAGAGCATCTTTCAACATGCGACACTTAAAACCTTGAAGGTTAATGGGCTGGAGTGGTAGAAGACCACATCGCGTGCCACTTCTGTCAGCTAAGAACAGGAAACTGACGCTCACCAAAATGGGAAACTAGATGACTGGAGAACTGTTGCTTGGTCTGATGAGTCTCAATTTCTTCTGCTACGTTCAGATGGTAAGGTCAGAATTTGGTCTTAACACTATAGCCAGTTTGATTACTCTTGCTGACCTCATCCACCCCGTTTATTATCACAGTGTACCCATCTTTTGATGTACCTTGATATAAAGCACAAATAATCTCAAAATTGCGTCTTCAGCATCTTCACTGTACTCACATGGCCTCCAAAGTCACCAGCTATCAATGTGTGTTTTATGACAGACAAATGTTGCCCTGGAGTCACCTGCTGTAATAAGAACATCCACAAAGGTGGTTTGAATACTTCATCAAGTAGGCAAGATACAAATCCAAATATTTACAGGCTGAGATCAAAAAGAAAATCAACCAATGAGTACCAAGGACTCGTATAAGGGGGTTTGCTGACCGTAATGATCGTAGGAGAATATCTGTGTCCTTTAAATAAAATTATACAATATGACTATGACCGACATGTCTCTCCTCTCTAAATCAGTTTATCAGTCATAGGTCAAGAAAAGGTGCACAGTTTCATTATCACTCTTTGTTTTGTATTTAAAACATGTAGATAAAAAGGTTTTTTAATGGGGTTTGTGGGTTTTGAGAAGCAGCAAGTTATCGTCAACTATGTCATCCAAATGTCAAACGCCACCATCCAAAAATAGCATTGTTTGTGATCAGTCCAGCATGCCTCTGACAAAGCTCAATCTGTTCTCAATGGTATTTTTCTAGACTTCAATCTAACTGCGTGAGAACACCAGTCTGTTTCTTTATGTTTAACAATGCTCTATTCAACAGAAATACAGTGCAACCACACTTTATAAAATATTTGCTATCAGCAAGTTCTCCACTGGGCTGCCACGATGTTGCCTTACATCAATGCTACGAGATTAGTGACCCATCACAAAGCCTTTATTGTGCATCCAATATGAGCAGTGAACGCACAATCCTGCTATCTGTGCTGGAAAAACAACTGTAAATTTAGAGGCAAGTTCTGTCCTATTCAAAAATAAAATATATTGCTGTTATTTGCTACACAGCTTCACAATGTTCTTTATTAAGCAATAATTTTATGAGTATTTTTTATGACAAAGAGATTTGAGGACAAGTCAACTGGCTGAATATCTTGTAATAAAGGTGTGAAGAAAGCATATGCGAATTTTGCAAAGATTGCAAGTTTTTTTAAAGACCCTTTCATACTCTACTAACAGTAGATTTAGGTTATGGAAGGTCAGTTTATTTTTAGTTTCTTGTTCTTAGCTCACAGGAGTGCCACTTGGTGTGGTCTTCTGCTACTGTAGGCTTCTAATGCTTCAAGGTTTGACGTGTTGCAAATTTAGAGATGCTCTTCTACATACCTCGGTTGTAATGAGCAGTTATTTCAGTTACTGTTGCCTTTCTGTCAACTTTGCACCAAGAAAATCCCTCATAGCTATGGTTTTAAAAATCCAACTGTTGTCTTAACCACTTAGCATATCAAAACTATAAAAAAGGCTGTGCTCAGGTCAGGTAATGTGTAGCTGTATATGTAGACTAAATCTAGTTCTACCAGACTCCATGCACATCCATGTAACTGCAACACAGGCTCTCATGGTAGAAACCTTACCGACAACAATTGTTGTTCCCACACATGAGCACCTCTCGTCCCCCGCAGCAGATAGTGCAGTATGACTGGTAGCCGTCGTCGTCGTATTGATAAGCACATTCTAGGAAGCAGTTCTGCAAAAAATATCCAATATATACTCTAAGGCACGGGGTCACATCAGTTGCTATTTAAAATATGTGATGTTTATTAGGAGCTTTGAAATTTGCTGTGACTTTTAATAACACCCTAGTTGAGTCCAAGTCTAAGCCTTTATCGCAGCTTACCTTGCAACTCTGGCACATTCCTCCAGCAAAAAGAGGGTGCTCAAGGCTAACATTCAGACTTCCACAGGAGATACAGATGTCTGCAGTAAGAGAAACACCGTGTTAGTATTTAACAGGCAGAGCTCTGAGAGGAGTGAGCACCCAGAACTCACACCTCTGTGAAACAATTTGAATATCTATGAGATACAGTTGTGGTCAGAAGTTTCCATACGCTCATCATGGGACACGAAGGGTAATTTGTACTTTTAATGATTTCCTGTTATTTTTCCAGAGTGGGATGATTGTACAGCATACATCTTTGCACAGGTTTGAATTTATTTTGGATTTTCTCTTATCTAAACAGGGTCAGAAGTATACATATACTCACTTAAATCTTTGAATAACTGGTGCTGAAGATTCTGCAATGTCTTTTAACTTGACAAGGCCTGTTAGCTTCTCATTAGTGATCATGACTGGTAGTTTCTATTTGCCAGCATTAAAGAGGATAGGCAACAACACCAAGAAGCATGTTTAGAGTAGTAAAGGTGAGTGTTTCAACCGAGAAACACTTCGCTGTCCAGCTGACAGGCAATTGTCAAGCATGGTGGTAGCATCACCCAATTCTTTAACTTCACCTCAAATCAACAGCTGGTTGAAACTTTGATATAATTGGATGTCCCAGCAGGGCAACGATCCCAAATACACATCAAAACTGATTTTAAAATGAATAAAGCAGGCTAAAATTAAGCTTCTGGAATGGCCTTCCCAAGGCTTCAACCTGAACCTTATTGAAAATGTGTTTACTATGTACCAGAAAACCAACAAATCTAAATTAATTCTGTCAATACCACCTAGAAGACCAGTCAGATATACAGCCATAATTACTCCAGAAACTTGCTGATGGCTCAGAAGGGTTGAGCTGCAACTTGCTAAGAGAGACTGAATGAAATGTTAGTGGGGTGTATGTATATGTTTGAGCCCCAAATTATTATTTATGATCATAAGTGTGTGTAAACATTGACCACAACTGTAGGTCTAGATCTAGTTAGTTTAGCTATCAGGTTATGAGAAAACAAACAAAGCTGCTAATAAGGTAGATGAAATTACAGAAAACCCATTTCCTCCTTTTTACTAATTGTTATTTTGTGAACACAGATGCATGCATTTCATCGGCTTTGCCCGTCAACAACAGGTACAAATAAGAGGTGTGTCGGTGCCTCCTGAGAGGCCCTTCGGTGTTGCTACAAACAAGAGCACACAGAGAACGTTTCACTTACCCTCTAAGCTGCGGCACTTTTGTCTCACTTCGTAAACAAGTCGCTCTGACACAGAGAAATGAAGAATGTGTGTTAGTTCCTTCATTTTTTTAGAAGTAAATTCAGAAAAATATAGGGGAAAAAAAACATGTCATAAACCACTTAAAGTATCAGTCATCATGGTAATCCCTGACAGCACAAATGCTTTCATGATATATAAAGAAATAATGTAACTAACAGATCATTTGATGGGTCAGTCAAAATACACATTTGGTTATGTTATTGTTGGAGTTTCCTCTGTTTTCCTTGTATTACTATAGGATCTTTATTTTACATTATAAAGAACCTTAAGGCAACTGTTGTTGTGATTTGACACAACATAAATAAAACTGAACTGAATTACACTTCTTTTCTTCTTTTGTCATTTGGAAGAGACGGAGGATGAGTAATACTTGTAATAAAGACAGGGCACTGTCTTTCTAGATAGCATCTACTTATTGTCTTTAGAGCAACCTGAATCTTTTTGCCTTCTCACATCACTTGCTAATGGATCTCTTGTCCATACTTACCTCCCAGACCACTATAGTGATGTAAAACACCGCCGCAACCTCCCCAAGGAGCTGGACAGAGTTCATGACTCCAATATAACCCAATAAATGAGGCACCTTACCTCGTGTTCTCTCATCAATGATGTCCTTGACCTTAGGTTTCTCTGCTGTGCTTTTGCGAGGCTTTTTGGCTGGAGGAGGTGTATAGGCTGCTGCTTCTGGCTCTACCCATATTTCAGGATAAACTTCTTTGTATGGGTTACGCTCCTCTGGGGTGCACAGCAGAAGCAAAAAATTAATATTGCAGCAAATATTACGGATGTTTTTAATTACCAAGTGTATAGAATACATCTGCTATGCCATTATATATAGCAATTTTAACTCTTCCAGATGGGTCATAAATAGGGTTAAAATAGTGATGTCATCTTACCTTCTGGTGGCTCCAAGCCTTTGGGTCCAGTGGGCTGAAATCCTGTCATAGCCCACTCAATCATCTGCTTGTTTAACATTTCCACGGATTTTGAGGTCTCTGTCTCATCACTGTCAGGGCAGGCCATGAAGGCTTTTCCTCCCCGGCTGCTAGCCACCTACAAACACATTCAAAACGTTTTTCACCAAAAATGTATTCTTATTCTATGATATTTACAGTAAAGATCCTTTAGTCCCATTCAGTTTAATACTATGCCTAAAATGGGTGGATAATTTGAGAGGGCTCTGCCTGCGGGGCGTCTTGGATAATTTTGCTCTTGAATTTCTCATTGAGAGCACTTATTTTGAAATTACTTCTTCTTTTTTTTGCATTTGGCTCTCCAAATTATGGTAATTGCAGGAACGTTTCTGCAATTTTCATAAAGCTTCTTAAACACCCTCTTCCTGAGATGCTCAAAAAAGACTGGGGAACATGGAGTAAAGTTACTTCTTATTCTATATCTGCAAAAAGACACAAACAAGACGTGCCATGTTAATATTCGTGGCCTTTCTAAAAAAACCATTGCAGCTGCTTCAACCCTGCTTCAAGTCTTTATGCTATGCCAAGCTAAGTGTCAGTAGGCTTTGGTTTAATACCACAGCAGATATTGAAATCTTTACATGTAAGATTGAAAACATGTTATAAAAATGTAAATTGTTACTTTACACATGTGAAAAATATGAATATCAGATACATCCCCTGTGTAAGTTTAAAGGTTTAACTACAACGAAAGCTGTGCCCTAAAATCTTCTCCCATGCTCACCTGTAAGACTTCGTAGATGGCTTTCCTGTACATGGGCTGCTTGTTGTAAGTTGGTTGGTGAAAGGCATTGTTAAAGGAACTTAAAGGCAATAGTTTCTCTACACAAACCTGTGAAAATACACATAAAAATAAATGATTATTTACACCGCATGTTTAAAGGAATCGTGTTGAAGTAAAAAAAACTTTCCGGACATTGAGTTTTCTGTTTATATTCTAAAGGATCATCTGGCTGAGTAAATAAAACCAATAAGCTCATTATAAAGTCTGTGGCTGTCACTATAAACAGACGTCTGTTTTGCTTGAAGAAGAAAAAAAAATGACCTAACAGCAATATTAATGTTGGCTCTAAAGACTCACCACTGAGAATTTTCCATCTCCAAACCACATGACCCATCTGGTTCCCTCAGCAGCTCTGCTACGTCCCGTCATCCACCAGGATACGATGCGGCCTGGCCACCAAGAGAATCCTCGGAGCTTCCCCCATACCAGCTCGCCGATGCCAAAACCACGACCGTCCTGCAGCCAAAATAAAAGACA
Organism: Neolamprologus brichardi; assembly: GCF_056152115.1. NCBI lineage: Eukaryota > Metazoa > Chordata > Actinopteri > Cichliformes > Cichlidae > Neolamprologus > Neolamprologus brichardi. The sequence continues at coordinate 11,959,034 of NC_142122.1, read as the reverse complement.
AATCATCCCCTCTGCTATGACTTGTGGGCAGAGTTGTGAAACCTTTTTTCAACAGCCTGTCTAGGGATATTTTTTACTTTTTGGATGGTTAGATTGGTTAGATAAAAAAGTTTATAAGAAAATGGTGACCGTAGCAACATCACAAATCACCTTTTTTTCTGAGAAAGCTAAACTCACTTTCCCATAAAATATCTTAACATTGCCAGGGATTTATATGTGGGAGAAAACTATGAAAAAAGTACAGCTTATGAAAATAGGTTGAATAATTGGCAAATTAAGTAATTGATTTACACATATCTACTCCAAATAACCGTTAAATTAGTGCATATTTAAAAATCTGTCATTTATTTGAATGCTTCGTTTGCCCTTTAAAGTTTGCAGATGTCACAATCAGAATTCTTAACAATCCCAGAGGAAATTATGTAAATATCTGAAATGAATACATTTCCAGAACGTGACCGGCTACCTTGCATGATAAAGATGAACCCTCACCATCAACTGGATCCATTATCCAGTACAGACTAGCTTACAACCAGACACGAGTCAGTGGGAAACCCAAAATGATCTTACCTCATACTCAGACTCAGTGTCTGGAGTCTTGGGGGATGTCTTGTCTTCTCCTTCGATGGCGACAGGCTCAGGGGTCGTGGCCACAGTGGGGGAAGCTGGGTCAGTAGGCTGTTGCTGCTGTTGCTGCTGCTGAGGTGGCTGCTGATGTTGCAGTTGTTGCTGTTGCTGTGGCAGCACCAGCGGTGATTGCTGTTGATACTGAGGCTGTGACTGAGACTTAGTGTGTGGCTGCGGCTGCGGCTGCTGCTGCAGCTGCTGCTGCTTTGAAGGCTGTGGGTGTTTGATTATTGAGACCTCTTCATTCCGGGTCTCTGTTTCATTATCCTCGTGATCCTTCATCGCGTTCATTGCTGACATCTGTTTGGCCTTTTTCTCTGCCTGAAACAAAGCCAAGTGATAACACAGATGAGGACATGATGCGTGCAAGATATCAGGAATTTACACTATTAGAGGATTTTAAAAAATATAATTTACAAAAAATATGTATAAATGTGACCAAATCAGACTTATGTATATTAATACAAACAGCTGAAGAATAACTGTGAAAAAAGAAGAAAAAGAAGCCACTTGTGATGAAGCTAACCAGTAGGAGCACAAAGCTGCACTTTCTGGATTGGCCATTTGAGGCTGGCTCCAATAGCAACTCAATAACCATACCCTCCCATGTTAAAACATGGTTTTGGTATTTATAGAAAAATTACTGCCCTCACACCAGCTGTGCAGGATCTGATTTGTTAACACCTCCGTTTTAAATATTATTAAGCCTTAAAATTAGGGACGTGGCCAGTGCGAATCACAGGTGGGCGGAGCTGTAACAGCTAGCTATGTTCCAGACTTCATGCATCTCTCATTTTGTGTCTTTTCATGCAACTGTGTAGGGGTGGGCGGTATAAACGGTATACGGTTAAATGATATAAATTTGGCCAACGGTAGAGACATCCGCGATAGCGCACGTTGATGGTGTCGTCATCATCAAGCTGCGCCTGTTTTGGTCGAAAGCATTGCAGCGGCTGCAAACAACATCATCTGCAAATTATGCCGGGCGACAGTAATAGCAAAGAGACGAAGCACTTCTGGAATATGAGGAAAGTCAAAAACTGCGCTTCCACTTCCCTACCATTGATTCATTAATGCTGAATTCTCTCGCAGCCGCTCTATTCCCATGTTGTTGCTGTATATTAATGACTAACCTCGTATTGTGGATGGATTATCTCAGTTGTTCTCCTGACTGAAGTTTGGTCCATTTATAGCATCCTGCTATGCAATTGCATGTTTCCCTAACCACCAGAATCTCTCACGTTAACTTTTATCAAGTGGAAAAAAGTTAGCGTTCATCCTTCAGCTTCACTGTGCTAATGTTATGCTAACGTAGCTGTTTTGCTAGCGATCACGTAGGACATTATTATATACCAGCTAGTCCAACTTCAGTAACCCTACAAACGTCACTGCTTAGTTTTCTGTCTTCATTATGTTGGAAGCGATAGCAGAGCTGTACGTTTTAATTTCTTCAGATATCTCTCAGTCAGAACATGGCATATCATGTTTAGGTGGAAACTAGCGAGCTAACTTCCTGCTAACTTCTAACTCCGTTGAATTTAATAAATTCTGTTTTCATCGTTGTCTGGATGTTAAACTTAATTGTTCCACCTGGTAAAGCAGCAACGCTGATGATTTTATTAAAGATGAAATAATTTAGACAGTTTTTAACTCTCAGTGATGCCGCAGCATTGTTTGACTTTGGGACCTGAAGTAGATGGAGTTTTGGACCCAATTTACTCCGCCAGGCTCCTGACTACGGTAGCCGTAATGCTCCGAGAATCCATCAGGCGGTGCGGCTTCATAGCTTACCAAAGTTGTGCTAAAACATTTTTGACAGATTTTTGAGCGCCGTGTACCACATAAAATCTGTTTGAGGTCAGTAAGCACAACCAGAATTCATACATAAGGCACACTGTCGATTTCAGAGAAAATTAAAGGATTTTAAGTATGCCTTATACTGTGTAAAATACGTTATACAGAAGAAAAGAATATATAGCAATATATATCGTTACCGCACATGCTTCAAATTATACCATAATATGGATTTTAGGCCATATCGCCCAGCCCTACAACTGTGTGACAAATACTGACTTGCTGTGCAGATAATTGTACCTTTTCAAAAATTCTGTGCACCAGTTTTCGGTGAGTGATACTTTGTTTATATGTTACTTAGCGCTAATTAGCAGCCGTCTTTTTCAGCATGTTAGCACTAGCTAATAACTTAACTAATACCCCACCAACTTGTCAAGATATGTAATGAAGCACAGGAAACCCAGGTACATGCAAAAAAAAAAAATCAGCCAAGCAATGATGAAACATCAAGATTTCAAATATTTGCTGTCTTAACTTCATTGACTATAATATTTCTCAAAACGCTGTGAAAAATCTACCTTATTTGAACTAAATCCTCATATAACATACCTCTTGGCTATCAGAGCAGAAACCCCCACGCTTTGCAGCTAAACATGGATGTGCGATCCTTTAGCCTGATAACACTGTGTGGTTTGTGTTTGATGGACAACCTACTGAAGTGTTAAACTGAAGCTTAATCATTTACCAACGTCCTTTAAGTGAGTATTTATCAATTTGCAACATTCTTAAACCACAAAAATAGGCACAGTTTGACATTTTCAAGTTAAAAAATTAATTGAAAAAAAAACAAAGGTAGATAAATGATGTGTCACCTGTGCCTCACTTCTAGGCTGAGCTACTGTAATTCATTATAATCAGGTTGCTTTAAAAACTCCTTGAAGAGCCTTCAGTTGATCCTGAACGCTGCAAGGGATGGATCAGGTGACACTGAACCCTTTTTTAGTAATGCTGCAACAGGCTTAGGCTGCTAGGGGGGGCTTCCTGTTGCTCATTCAGTCTGTTTTCACTACCTCTGTTAATACATCACTAAATCACATTTAATCTTTATTAATTATTAAATATCTTTCCCATCGTGAATCTTTTGTCCTGTCTTCCTCCCGTCATGCCCAACCGGTCACAGCAGATGGCTGCCCCTTCCTGATCCTGCTTCTGGGAAAGGTTTCCTCATGTTAGAAGAGTGTATTTCCTTCCTACTGTCACAAAGTGCTTGCTTATAGGGGGTGGTGTGATGTTTCTTTTTGTTTTTTGTTGTTTTTTGGGGGGGTGGGGTGGGGGGTGTCTTACTAACCTCAAGGAAATATAGACGCAATATATCAAAGAAGTAAAAAAAAAGATGTAAAACTGCCAACAACTTCTATGGACACAGTTTTTTACTCACAAGGGTAACAATTTGTTACGCAGCCCAGTCTTCCATAAATCTGGTCATGCATGAAATGCTTCTCTCAGATATAGATATAGCTGTACAGAGGCTGACGGATTTGAAGCCATTTAGCTATAGAACATAAGAGGTATGCCTCATTTCTGCTGTGTAAATGCAGAATGGTAGCCTTTGCAAACACGTCTTTATCTCTGCATGTGAGACCCATTCATCAGCAGCGCTGAATACAATAACTCTATAGTGTACAGACCTGCAGTGTATCGTTCACTTGGTTTGTGGTACCTGACACTGAACCGCTAGGTCGATCAGAGAGGACGAGACACAGCCGGGACTTAAGCCTCTCACAGCAAATCCCCAACAGCTGCACTCATTCTGATGTCTCTCTCTCTCTCTCTCTCTCTCTCTCTCTCTCTCTCTTTCTCTCTCAAACACACACCCAGTAGAACTGTACTGCGAACACGTGCTAACTTTCTTCTTCCTTTCTTTCTTTCCCTTTGTCACACACAGAATATATGCAGTACCATATGTAAACACGTGCTGGTCATACTATAGGCTCCACGTGAGAGCAGTGCTGCACAGCTGTGCTTACTTTTGCTCAAGTGTTTCTCAGGTTCTCATATCTCACTCAGAGGCTCTGTGGGAAGAGGAGAAAAAAAAAGTCAAACAGCAGAGAGGCTGAGAGAGAGTATAGCACAACGCTCCGTCCTCTCCCCCAGTGTGACTAGTAAACAATAGCGCCTTTAAGGGGAGGGTAGTGCCGAGCATGGGGAGGGGTGTCGGCGCAGAAGAGTAGAAACATGTGCTCTTCAATCAAGAGGCTCTGCTGTGGTTTATAAATATCTGTACTGTAGTGCGGGATGGATGGTTCAAAGCCCTCGGCCACATGTGTTAGGCCTCTTGGCTCCAGTACAAGAACACTGAAGTTAGTGTTCGAGAGCCCTGCGTGAATGTGCGGTTCCAGTTGGTAAAATACAAAAACTACCAAATGCCAGTTAAGCTGACATAGTTTGTGGTGGAATAATCTGTGTTGTTATGGGCAAGTGAGGAGGGCAGTCACTGGTGTAGCTGTGACGAAATGAGCTGACTTAAGACTAACTGGAAGGGGGGTTTAATGAATTAAACTGGCACAGTGAGTTTCTTCATATTTGTTGACTGGTAATTGCAGGTATACAGAGTTATCTGTAAAAGCCAATGAAGCACCTTTTTCCTGCATTCTTTTTTGTGTTTTTAGGACTCGGCTGTCTCCATGACTCCTTCTGCTCGGAGCCAATGAGAAAGTGACGCTGAAAATGCCAGTGGGGGGAGGAGAGAAAGTACAGTGGCTATAAGAACCAGATATTTGTCTTGCCCCCTTTTGGGGGCCTCACAGTGTGTGTGCAGCTCCACCAGCAAGACAGGCCCTCAGAGTCTAAAGGGGAAAATACGAAAGGAGGTAGCAGAGACACAATGCGGTCTTTATCACTTACACACGCCTGCCCATCACTGACAGCTTAGAAATACCAGATACCAGAAATACCATATATCCGCTGTCACGCCGTGCTGAACAACAATACCAAAAATGACAGCAGACATACTGTAGTTGTAAAAACACTGCAAAATAAATGTGCTGAAAACAACTACACAATCCCCCTCCCCCCGCCCTCCAAAGAACTATGTTAAATGTTATAAAGTATCATGCAAGACTAAGCTTCCAGTGATCGTGGACTTTGTTATGAGCAGAGAGAAACCAGAAGCTCTGCAGGCCCCTGGCAGACTGTGGAGACATGTTGGGCGCACAATAAGGGATAATCGGACTTAGAGGCTGTGCTGCATGATACCCTGAGGGCTCAAGGGGTGACAGAGTGCACTGCAACGGAGGAAGGAAAAAAAAGAGAAGTGATATTGGTCTCTGGGGTGTGCAGATGATACTTTACTATCAAATCTGGCAGCACTTGTTAACAAAAAGGTCACTTTTACTGCATAGCTGCAGTCAGCAACTGTCTATTATATGGTTATTAACTTTACAAGTTATAGACGTCTCAGTATTTACGGGTCAAAGACTTAAAAGTGCAGTTGCTGAGATGAAACAACACTGTGCATGTTAAAAATAATATGAAAATCAAATCTGATAACAGAAGAAGCATGTTAAAACTTCAAGAAAAAATGCCATTTAGTCAAAATAATCAGGTATCCTAAACATTAGATGAAATACACTGTCACAAAAATTACACTGAGCCTTTGAAACAACACAAAAGAGTGTGACCTTTGAATGCAGTAGTCTGTCATGCGCAACAGGCAGGGGAGGCACAGCGGGGACTCATTTGTGTGACTGTGTGATGGATAATGCAGTGAGATGTCTTTTCAGTGCAAAGACCTAAGCTTATCTGCTGAGCAGAACTGCAGCAAAATAATAAAAACTAAAGCCACAACAGGTGTAGTTAACTCCATATGGAGAATAATCTGATCCTAAGCTTTGAAAAAGCTTTTAGCGTGGAAATACTTTGCAAAAATGCACAAATGTCAGGTTCAGTGGCTACTGCTTTCATTAGGCTGATTTTAGCACTGATCCCTACAACATGAGTGTCCTCGGAAGAGGGGGTGCGGGGGGTCACATCGCCCAGAAAATACATTTTAAAAAAGGCCATCTGTTTCTCATTGTATTACATCCTTTTAAGAGATAATTAGGAATTTTACAGAGCTACCCATGAATAGATAAATCAAGTTCTCCATTAATCCACAACTGGAGTTGTTAACAAAAAAAGCCACTTAAAATATTTCTAAGGGATTGAGTTTTTACAGTAATCTATGTTAGGAGTCAAACAGAACAAAGTGCACAAAGATAGGAAGCAAAGGGCTTTGAGGCCTACACAACAACTTCACTTCACCCTTTTTCTAGGTGCATGTTATGTAAGGTGAAGGATACCGGCACTGAGGAAATAAAAAACAAGCATTTTTTTAAAAAGTTAAATATACTTCACCTCTAAAAACAATGCTATTCTAACATTTCTAGCTGCTGCTCTGAAGCAGGAAATAGTTTGAGCAAGTTTTCAACCCACGGGAAAAAGTTTTTTTCATGCCAATCAACTTTTTCCCAAACACGGCTAAAGCTCCCTGCTCCCTCTTCCCTTTTAAAGAGACGTTTCCCTTTAAGCCGTGCAGAGCAGATGGTCCACAACAATTCTCGTGGAAATACCTGAAGTCAGCATATTCCCCTCGCTGTAAGCAGGCTAATCAGACATGCACACTATCCCCCTGTGTTATCAAACAAACAATGCAGTGCACATACCCATACACGCCAGCGTGCAACCCTCATAATCCAGTGTGGGGCTGAAGTTTTTTTTCCACCCCCACTCTTGGCGTAGGAGAGATCGCTTAAAAAAAGAAAGCATGAACATTTCTTTGTCTGGGAATTCAGGGTCAGGTGATTGCCGACAGGAACGCTGGTTGGCTAGAGAGGACTTGCAAAATTTTGGCAAGGAGCCAAGAGGCTCTCTTGCAAGCAGGGTTGGAAATTTGCTGCAAACCTCATCTTCACCCTCATATCCATAGCACAGAGTTCATTTCCATAGCTGGGGGAGGGGTCCTTGGAAGAATGGAGCAGGGAAAAGGAGAGGGAGAGACCGAGAAGTCCACTGTAACACAGGGCAAATGAAACAAACAGAGATCCTGGAGAAAGTGTAAGACAGCCTTTCAACACCATATGGCCCCTGTTGCAGCAGAATGCAACAGCAAAGATCTTTGTAGCAAGAGCAGAACCAAAATTACGGGATATGAATCATATCAAGAAAGGGCTTTTATGTCAAAGCAAATCACCCTTTTATGCAAATGAGTTCAAAGCTGGCAAAAAGCTAGATAAGAAAAGGATGGGGAAGGGGGGGGGAGCAGGTACATTCAAAATTTGCATCTTGCAAATCCCCGTAAATCCCTGTCTTGTACAGCTACTTCTTCAAGAGTATCCACCTCTGTTTGGTAAATGTGAACTACCCACTTTGTATTTTATGACATTTCCCTCGTAGGACTAATTTGGCAATATTTTCTCTCTGGAGACACTTTTACGGTCCCGAGGAGAGCAGAGGGAGAAGCGAGCAACAGAAAAAATGGAAGACTCCCCATTATGTAACAGATGAAGGTAGGTGTCATCACATTACTATGAGGATTAAGTAAGCAATGTGGAGAATTTTACAATGATGAAGGATGATCTGTCATCATTCACAGATGATAAATGTTCTAAAAAGAAAAATCAAGGCTAAAATATTTGCCAGAAGATAAAAGAGCAAGCTGTGTGATAAGGCTAAAATATTTGCCAGAAGATAAAAGAGCAAGCTGTGTGATTGTTCTGAGTGTAGTTAATGGATATAAAATATTGTTTGAAGTCTGTTAACAGGTAGCACAGAGGTCTTCATAAAACCTGTGTAAAAATCCCTCCTTTATTTGGAAGTGGCCACTGGTTCTGGCAAAAATAAGAAAAAAAGGAAGGCCAACTGTACCACAATGCAACATCATCCAACAGTAAAATTAGACAAGGGGAAATTCTTGGTTTGCAAATGCTGTTTGATTCAGCAAGAGTAGTATCAGGGACCATAAAAACAGATCATATTTCTCCTATTTCAGCTTCGCTTTATTGGCTTCCTTCTAAATCCAGGAATGAATTTGACATCCTTATTCTGACAAAGTCCTGAATCATCAGCCTCCAACATATTTTTTTGTATTAGAGCATTTCACTCTCAGAGTGTAGAGTAAAAGTAGAATGGGAGGCAGACCCTTCACCTTTCAGGCACTTCGCCTGTGGAACCTCCCAGTTTGCATTTGGTAAACAAGCATGCTCTCTAGCTATCATATTTGATAAAGCTTAGAGTTAGCGCTGTACTCGGTGACCCTGGACCTTCCCTTAATCCCCTAGAGACTGAATGGCGACCGCCTGGTCAGAAAAAATATATACGTAATTAGTCAAAAAGATGATGACATGCAAAAAACATTCTTACAACTGCTTTGGTTGCTAGTATTTCGCTGCAGTCGCCCATACAGAAGAGGTCAGCTTGTCTAAAAGCACTCCAACTACATGCTAAACCATAGGGAGCCTGTGAAGAGTGGAATGCAAACAATAAAAAGGAAACTATTTATTTTCACAGTAAAAGTTGCATCTTTTGAAGTGTGTTGGTTTCAGCAAAAAGGGACAACTTTTACTTGAATAGCAAA